>NW_006399854.1:8141980-8153798 GCF_000299155.1 Elephantulus edwardii | reverse complement strand
GTCCAATAGTTTTCTTGCTGAGTCTTTAGGGTTTTCTAAGTATACTATCATGTCATCAGCATAGAGGGATAATTTTACCTCCTCGTTGCCTATGGTTATATTCTTTTTAAGTGCTTCATCTGCGTAACACAGGTTATGGATCTTCCTCCAATTTGGGTGTTCTTTACATAGTCTAGCTTCTCAGCAAATAGATTGAAAAGTATGGAGAAAGGACACAACTCTGACACACACCTTTCCTGATTTTGAATTATGCAGTATTCCCTTTTCCGTTCAGACAACTGCTTCTTGGTTTATGTGTAGGTGTTACATAATCATGATTAAGTGTTCTGGGATTCTTATTCTTCTCAATGTTAGCCATAATTTGTAAAGATTCACACAGTCAAATAAGTCTTATTTACATAGTAAATAAGACACAAGTAAATATCTTTCTCGTATTTTCTGCTTTCAGCCAAGATCCACTACTAGCAATGTCATTATAGCAGTGATATCCCTGTGTGTGCCTTCTATCTTCTTTTTTTTTTCTTCTCCTTCTGTATTCTATTGATGCTTCCTGTGTCATTCAATATTTTACCCATAAAATCCTTCATTCAGTACTGGAACTGCAGACTTAAATTTATTCTTCATTTATTTCAGCTTGAGAAATGTCAAATGTGTTCTGCTCTTGTGGTTTTCTAGAAATATGGTTTTTTGTTTTCTTTTCTTGTTGTGTACCATCAAATCAGATCCAGCTGATACAGGAGGAGATTTCCCCTCCTTCTCCAGCAAACTATATGGTGGATTTGAACCACGTGCCTCGGGATTGCAGCACAGCCTCTTGCTAGTAGGCCACCAGAGCTCCCTCTTTTGGTTTTCTAACTCCAATTCTTTCACATTTTGTCATACTACTTTTTTTTTTTTTTCATTCTTCTGCACCTTCGAATCAGATCCGACTGGCACAGGTGGAAATTGCCCCACCCGTACCCCTTCTACTGTGTAGCACCTGGTGGTTTCAAACTACCATACTACATTATATTCTCAAGTTGCTCTTTGCAATCTTCTGTTCACCTCATCCAAATGAGGTTGGAGATTGAATGATAGATATTTGTAGAATCAGTTATTCATTGCAAATACATTTTTAAAAAAATGACAATTATAAAACTGAACTTTACCTGATAGACTACACAAGAGTTAGATTGATGACATCTGTGAAGAGTAGATGTATATAAACTTAATATCAGCAGTCAACATTGTGGAGTAGATCAATAATTACTCAAGTGCAAGTTCAAACTGGAGCTTAAAAAAGAAAACAAGACCACGAAAACCCAAATATGAACTTGAGTTTATCCCAACTGAATTTTAAAAACCATCTCAAGAATAGATTTGATGAATTGAGTACAAATAACCAAAGAACAGATGAATTGTGGGATGACATCAAGGATATCATCCATGAAGAAAGTAAAAACATCATTACAAAGACAAGGGGAAAAGAAAAGACCAAATGGATGCTTGAAGAGACTCTGACATTTACACTAGAATGTTAAGGGATCAAAAGAAAGGGAAGAGATGCAGATTAAACTAGATTCTGGAAGTATAATTGACTGGGATTCCCACATATAAGCTTGAGGTAGAAAAGACCATATTAGCAGGTTTCTATGGACAATTTTATTGTTTTTTTATCTCTAATAACAACATTGTCCAGTAAGCATTAAATTACAAACTTTGCCAAAATTCACACCGATATGCGTTCAGAGCTAAAGAGTAACAGAGAAACTAAATTTAAAGAATAAAATCTGAACTACATCTTTTTATGATAGAAAACTGCTTCCTACCATTTGAAAGTTTTTCATCAACTCTTATTATAATTTACAAGAAGGCCAAGAGAATACATTAAAAATATACTGAACACTGGTAACTGCAAATGATACTTGGAAAAATAATAAATTGCATATAAAATGTAACTATATAATAATGATCTTTTATGTGGCTGAAGTTTTGTCATTTGCTCATCAGTAAATGAAATGGAAGTTATGATCATCCCGAGAGATCACTTACGGGGTTAAGACATTGAGATATCTTACAAGGCTTTGATAAAAGGGTTTTAGATTTTTAAAAAAATCAGGCCATAAGTACCACATTTTTAAATGTATTAAGTTATTCTATTCATCACAGTGTATCTTCTGCCAGCATGGGTGACTAAAATGATCAAAATCAACTATTGTTATTCATATTCAAAACTGATGCCAAATGGATTGCATACAGAGTTACATTTTCTAGCTGCAGTTCCTATATTTCCTTCCTTTCACATCTTTAGTAGGTATGCTATCTTATAAGTATAATAACTCAATTCCCCAATTTTCCTGTTCCATTGTCTTGTGATCTCTCTGGTGGCCTAGTGGGGGAGGAGTTAAGCTGCCCACCCAAAGGCATTTCATTCAAATCCACCCACCCTGGGGGAGATGAGCAATTTCCCTCAGCATTTCACAGCCTTTGAAGACCCACTGGAGGGTCAGCTATGAAGTAGTTCCAACTTGATGGAACATAACAATAGCATTGTCCTATGCATGACATAATATAGTGGCAGAAAGTTAAAACTTGAAGCACGTACTGAAGGAAATCAAAGCCTTCAGTATGGATTACATTCCAATATCAAGAAAACAAAAATCCTTACTACTGGACCAATAGATAACATCATGATAGATGGAGAAAAGATTGAAGGTGTCAACATTTTCATTTTACTTAGATCCATAGCAGCAGCAGTCAAGAAATAAAAAAGATGTGCTGCATCAGGGAAGTCTGTTGTCAAGGATTTCTCCAAAGTGCTGAAGAGCAAGGATGGCAGTTTGAAGACCAAGGTGTACTTGATCCAAGCCATGGTATTTTCAATTGCTTCTTAAACATCCTAAAGTTGGACAATGAATAAGGAAAACAAATTAATGTCTATAAGTTTTGGTCCTGGAGAAAAGTAGTGAATATTCCATTGACTGTCAAAGGAACAAACAATTCTGTCTTGGAGGAAGTGCAATCTTAGAAGTGCCTCTTAGGAGCAAGAGTAGTGAAACTTTGTCTCAAGATTTTGGACATGTTGACAGGAGGAGAAATTTTTGGGAAAAGACTTCATGCTGGGAAAGGTCAGAGAAAGAGAGGAAGACCATCAGCAAGACGGATTGACAAAATGACTTTAACAATGGGTTTGAGATTATCAGAGATGGAGAGGATGGTGCAGGTAGGACAAGACGCAGATCTGTTGTTCACAGGGTCATTGTAAGTCACTGTCAGTGGCACCTAACAATAACAACAGCTGTGAAAAGATTAGATTCCTTCATGCCCGCTCCCCTGGTCATTCTGAATACAGTAACATTGAAACTATAGTGTCAATCTACAGGCTGGAAGTGTAGTTTTATTAGCCTTGTCTATGATTTTTCCTTTGCAGTTTACCTTTTTTTTTTCATTTTTTTTTTTTTGCAGTTTACCTTTTAACAATGATTTTTAGCATCTAGCAACTGCCTGTCTTAATAACTTAGCCTGAGGCATTAAACGGCAAAGAAAAAAGCTTTGAGAACAATGGGATGACTATGTTCCAAATAAAATTAAAAATACTGTAGTCTTTGTCCTGTCACTGAATGTGGATGTGTTAAGAGAGGAATGTACATGCCCAGGCATTGAAATGCAATTCAAGTATATTTTAGGTTATCTATCCAAAGAATACTTGGACTTTTACTCTTCATTAAGAATTTAACTCTAAAGGGGTAGGCATCTCTCTTATTATTATCTTTGCATATGGAATTTCTGAAAAAGATTTTATTCTATACTTGGTCTTAACAAAAAGACTAAGGTGATCATTTTAGTCTAAATGGAAATTTTATCTGCCACCTCCTTTCCATTTTCATTCTCATCACTCTTGTTGAGACCCTCATTGACCCTATCCTTGCTCTTTATGAAGTCTCCTCAACCTCCAATTTTATTTTTCAAATTAATAGGAAATGAATCTTCCTAAAGTTTACTACTATACTGTTGCTTTTGCTAGCATTCTGTTACCTACAGAATAAAGTCCAAATTCCTAAGCATAGCTCCCTCTTTTCCCTCTTTTTAACATTTTACTGTGGTTTAGGTGAAAGTTTACAAAGCAGGTTAGATTTCCGTTTAAACCATTCATACATTGTTTTGTTTTGTGACATTAGTTGCAATACTTTCAATGTAACCATACTCTTCCTATTTCAATTCTTGATTCCCCATTTCCGTTCACCTTTCCTCTGCCCATTCCTGCCTTTTGAATTTTGTTTCTGGGCAAATGCTGTTCTTTTGTTCCTGTAGGATTGATTGTTCTGAGAATGTTTCTCATGGGTGTTACTGTTCATTTTTTAAAGTTTATCTATTGTTGGGTTGGAAGGTGATCCCCAGCAGTGGCTTAAGTTCCCAGTTAAAGGGTGTTCTAAGCACAGCTTTTAAATCTCCCCACAATTAGGTCTTACCTATAATCTCTTCTTACCTTTCTGGCCTTTTTTGCCTGCTTTAAAACCTGGCTTGTTTTAACCAGCCTCAATGAGTTTACTTTCTTACCCCCTCCTGCATGTTTCCTTTCTCAATCCACCCCCTCTGCATTTTCATCAAGGATAAATGCTGTCTCCCTCCCTGTTTGGAAATTAATCTCCTCCAGCGTTATTTTCTGATGCTGTCTGCAACTCCATTAAAAGCACTTAACATCATTACCCTCTATTACAGTAACTTGTATACATGTTTTTATTTCTCTTTCTAGATTATACATTTTGGAGGCCCAAGATAGTGTCTTATTTCTCTTTGTCTCCTTTCTGGCTTTACCCTAATACTTCTCATTTGATAGGCACTCAATATGTGTTCTTTTAATTAAAATGAAAAGCAAACTATTCTACAGGCATACTTTTTCTTACTGTGTCTTGCTTTATGTTGCATCAGAACAGATACTATGTTTTTCAGAAAGTGACTATTTTTTTGCAAACCAGTGTTGATCAAGTGTAACATCACCTTTTTTCCATTAGCATGTGCTCACTTCATGCCTCTGTGCCACATTTTAGAAATTTACACAATATTTTGGGAGCTCTGGTGGCCTAGTGGCAGGAAGCTGCACCGCAATCCCAGAGGTACACAGTTCAAGCCCACCAGATGCTCTGCTGGAGAAGGTGGGACAATCTCCTTCTGTACCAGTGAGATCCAATTTGACGGTACACACACAAATATAATAAAATAAAATAAAACAAAACAAAACAAAACATTTTAAAAGAAAGAAATTTATACAATATTTACAATTTTCCCTAATGCTGCTGCATACTATACATTCATTAGAAAACAAAATGTTTCTTTGATTCACCTTATTGTGCTATCTGCTCTGTTGCAGTGGTCTAGAACTGAACTTGCAACGTCTCTGAGACAGACCTATATTCCCCTTGTGCCTACACATTACATTTCATTTCATGAATGTCTATAAAAGCTTAATGACCAACTGAATATAACGAGAAAGATCTGGACTGAGAAGTTAATTGAATATAGGTAGAGATTTTAAGTAAGTTTTCTTCTAACTCATGTTAGTAGTAAAAGAACAGCAAAAAATTAAAGCAGTTATTCTTAGAGCTCTTGGGAGGCCGAGAACATAACAAGACTCCTTGGGACACATAGAGCATAAAGTGTAAGAGTGTGAGTTCTTATTTCAGGTCACTTTGGATTAAATCCAAAAAGGAGTTCTGGTGGCATGGTATGAAATACTGAGGAAACTTCATTTCAGAATAGTTGACTATGGGGTAAATGTATCAGGGCATCTATAAAAGTGCATCAGTGTTAAAGAAGAACATCAGATAGCAAGCATCCTTCATGGGATAGAGGCTAACTCCTGACCTGCTAGTTGACAGTTTTAATCCACCAGCCACTCATCAGAAAAAACATGACATCGTTTCCTTCTGCTAAGATTTGTCACTGCAGAAACTCAATGGAAGGTTACCATGATTCAGAATGGACTCAACAACAGTGAATTTTGTTTGTATATTTGTTTGGTTTTATTTTTATATTGAATTCTGCCTCTACTACTAATTAGCTCTATGACTTTGGGGAAATTCTTTAATACTTCTCTACTTCAATTTCTTAATATGTATGAAGATAGAAGGAACACTTAAATAGTTCTTGTGAGGATTATATCAGTTACTGTCTGTAAAGTACATCAGACAGTATATATTTCATAATAAGATCATAAATGTTACCATTAATACAAAAATTAGTTATCCTGTGCTATATAATACATTGCTTTTTATAGCTTCTCTAGCCATTGACTTTGGCTTTCACAGCAGGGTTAACTTTCAGCACAAGACTATACAAATACGGAGTGTTTATGGCCCACCAAGTGGATAGGACACTTTGTTAATAATATAAGTTAAGTAGATTATTAATGAGGGCATTTGTCAGTTTTACCATCCTGTCAGACTTGTTGTTGTTGTTGTTGTTATGTGCTGTCGAGTCGTTTGCGACTCATAGTGACCCTGTCAGACTTAGGTTGAGCAAATTGAAAGGTAGAAAATGGAGATCTTGAACAGAGTATGGTCTGGATTAGCGATGGGTTGGTCAGATGGGGAGGGAAGTAAAGAGCCCACATCTTCAAGGACTTCAGGGTAGCTGTGGTCATGATGGGTCAAGGTGTTTACTGGAAGTGGGGTTGCCGGACTGAGGGGCGATGATGGAGAGGGGCTAATATCAGGGTAAAAAAGTAAATGGGGTTCCTGTATCAACCTGGGGGGTGGGGAGGGCCCAGTTAAGATAGGAAGCAGTAGGAAAGCAGGTCAAAGTCTGTTTTCTAGAGAAGACTTGCAGAGGGCTTCTCAGGGTGAGTTTAAGCACCTCTTTAGTGAGGAGAGCTGCTGCTGCTAGGGATCACAAGCAGGGTGTGCCACCCCTGGGTGATGACATCAAGCTGCTTAGAGAGACAATTACTCTGGAAACATGCAGACCGCTGCATACCCAGACCCTCACCTGAAAGTCTAGACCAGAGAGCTGGAGTCACCTCAGGAGACACCGTCCTCATCAAACAGTATGTACCCAAACCTCTTCAATCACACTAAGACAGACCTTATACAGTCATCCTAACTATCCCCACAGCAGTTAAGGTCACAGGTAACCCTCAATGGCACCACCTTTCCCAGGTCAAACATACTCCTCTCACTGAGCAGGCCTCCTATACCTCTCGAATGGTGGGCCCCTCTACTAGTCACCTCACTCAGATCCCAAGTCCCGAGTATCTCTTAATATTGTTACTAATTGCTCCCTGCTTTTTAAAATTTCACTTCACAGGATAAAAGAAATGACCAACTTGGGGAGCTCTGGTGGCCTAATGGCAAGGAGCTGCAACTACAATCCCAGAGGCACACGGTTCGAATCCACCAGATGCTCTGCCAGGAAAAGGAGGGACAATCTCCTCCTGTACCAGTCAGATCTGATTTGACGGTACATGCACAAAAAAATAAAAAAAAAAAAGAAATGACCAGCTTAACTGTGAACCAGCTGCTACTACAACATCCATTTTCTCCCCTGGTGACTAATCCTGGACCAAACCAATCCAGACTCTGAGCCCCAGATCTTTGCCCCTGTTCAGCAGAAAGTAGCAAGAATAAAGATATGTTGCTCTTTATCTCACTAAAGAGGCTGGGATGTCAGGCCCAGACCAAGGTCAAGGGGGGAAATGAAGAATTCAAAGAATACTACATGTCAACAAAGAGAGTGAATGGTTTCAGTCACCTGGCTATAACACATTGTAAATAGCCCTCTCTTCCCTCCCTTGAAGACCCTACCATAAAAACTTGCCACAACCCACCTTAGGGCCAGGTTTGCCCCTGGTCAGTCTCTCTCTCTCCAGAGCCCCATTAATAAAGCTACTTTCAGCTTTAAAAAAAATAAACAAAAAAAGCCAAACAAACAAACAAACAAACAAAAATGGAGATCTTGCTAGGATCAAGAAAGAAGCAGCGGGGGAAAAAACTCATTTTGGGTCAGAAATTCCTGAGCAAGACAAAGTAAGACCGAGACAGCAGCAGGAGAGGTCGTGGAGATCATAGAACAATGTGAGACAGAGTTACCGTAGAACTGCCACCTCACTTAGCTAGAGGCCAGCACCTTAGCTTACTGGCTTGCTCACAAGGTGGGAGTAGGGTATACATAATTTTCAGAACTAAAAAAACATTTTGTAACAATGGCCCATAGCACTGAGGCTGAGCCAAGAGCTACAAGGGTATAAATCACACAGAGGCCTGCTTTCAAACCTACCTGAGAAGAAGCTATTCTGAGTGAAGAATTATGTACTTGACTCTTTCTGATATGAATTTTAATAAACTCCATAATCATAAGGGCTGTCTGTGAGTTATTTGCAGTCTTAGTAATGAAGGATTTGAAACACTTGTTATGGATTACACCTCAATATCAAGAAAACAATAACCCTTTCAACTGGACCAATATGAAGTATCATGAAAAAGAGAGGAAAAGATTAAAGTTGTCAATGATTTCATTTTACTTGGATCCACTATCTACACCTATTGTAGCAGTATCCAAGAAATCAAACTGTGTGCTGCACTGGGCAAATGAGTTATAAAGAACTTCTTTAAAGTACTAAAGAGCAAGTATGTGTGTCTCACCCAAGCCATGGTATTTTTGGTTGTTTCATATGCATCTAAAAATTGGACAACAAATAAGGGAACCTAAAAAGCTGATGCCTTAGAATTGTTGTGTTGGTGAAGAGTCTTGAATATATCAAGAATTTCCAAAAGAAGAAAGAAACAAGAAAAGACAAGCAGCCAGAATGTTCATAGAGGTAAAGATATGAGAGTCTCACATACTTTGAGAGTGTTGTCAAGAGGGGCCAGTCCTTGAAAAAATGACATCATATTTGGAAAAATAGAGGGTCATCAAAGGAGAAGACCTTCAAGGAGATGGTTTGATACAGTGGCTGCAACAACGGCCTTAAGCACAGCAGAGACTGTGAGGCACAGGATAGGGCAAGGTTTCAATTTGTTGTACACAGAAGTTTTCAGAGTTGGAATCAACTCAATGGCACCAATTACAACACACAGTACTGAGAGCTGTGGGAAGGATGGTTGGTATTAAAATGTATAGAAGTAGACTGATGCCTACTTGCCACTGTTACCTGTGAGCCAGCACTCCCTATCTGGCTTAGAAGCACACCACCCACAGGCCTCCCAGTAGGGTCTGCCAGCCACTGTTGCTGCTCCCCACCCCAACCTAGATGCTGCCCACAGAGAATAGTTGAGACAATTTTTCTCAGGAAACTGAAAACACTGTAATAAAGAACTGGCAACTACCCAATCTGACACAACAGTAATTGTCTCCTACATACCAAGAAGAAATCCACGTTATGCCACGTAAACAGCAGTCAGGTTCAAATATTACAGAAAAAAACCCCAAGCCCTCTCCTAAAAAAGCAGACAAGATTGTGGACCTAATAAATACCCTAGAAACATGAAGACAGAAGAAATATAACAATGTGGAGTTCTCTAAGAATTAGTACTGAAGAAGTTATAAACTATGGAAGAGAGAAAATAAATTATAAGTAAAGATATACAAGAATTTTTAAAAATGGGTGTTGTTTGTGCATTCACAGAGTTGAGAGAAGGCCAGCAAGAAGAAATGTGAGTTTTCAGAGAGTCACTAGTCTCTCAGGCAAATGACACTGAGATATTGTGAAGCCTCTGCTTTTATTAGCGGAAAATCAAAGCTTACAGTAAAACATGATTTCATAGGGTGGGTAAATGTTTAACAAATCCTAGGTGATATGGAACAAAGCATAGAAAGGCATAAACAGTTTTCAAGAAAACATCTTTGTGCTCATGAACTGGGTCTTACTGCACTCTTAACAACCTTATCAAGAACTTTAGAAAATAGTCTTTGTCTAACAAAGAACTTTCTGATCCCTTTCATAGTGGTACATGCTCCAGGAAGTCTGAGACTACTTCAGTCCCATCCATTCTTGGTATTATTTGCCTGTTTTCAGGCATTGTAGCCAAGTCCTTTTGCATGTATTCCATGGCTATTAGTAACATTAGTGAACCAGAATGAACCTACAATGGAGGCGAGGGGGCACTTTGTAACAGTGAAGAACTTCCCCACCCCCAAAAAAAAGGGATCTGGGGAAAGGGGTGTCAGAGAGGAAAATGTGCAACAATGAATGATTGGAAACCCAAGTTCTTTATTAACTTTCATTAACATATCAATTTAAAAATCAATAGAAGACATAGAGAGCACAACCAACACAGTACTAGAAAATGGAAAAGCATGAAAATGCAAATTGGGATAACAAGACCAATGTTGCAGGAAGTTTTAACATGTTGGAGAGACTAAAAAGATACAACAGATGGAACAGAAAGTGAGTGAGATATAAGACAAGGACATTAATGAGAAGTCTGCATGAAAAATAGAGGGAGGAAATAGAAGGAGAATGAAGAACACAAGAATCATGTGGATGATGTCAAATGAAGGAATATGTGTGTGACTGGGATTCCAGAAAAAGAGGTGAATACAATCACTGAGAAAATTGTGGAAGAGGTTCTAGAGGAAAACATTCCACATATCATGAAAAAATACACATTGAAGAAGCTCAGTGAACTCTAAATAGACTAGACCCCCAAAAGAAAAACATCAAGACATCATAGTCAAATTCTGTAAAATCAAAGATAAGGATAGGATAGTAAAAGCAACAAGAGAAAAAGAAAGAGTTACCTACAAAGGAGAACCAATTATAGCAATCTCAGATTTCTCAGTAGAAACCCAGTGAGCAAGAAGATAATGGGATGAAAGAAAACAATTGGCAGCCAAAGTCCTGTATCCACCAAAACTATCTATCAAATATGAAGGAGAAACCAAGTAATTTTTTAGAAAAGCAGGAACTTAAGGAATTTGTGAAAACAACACCAACTACAAAACATACTAAAGGAAGTCCTTCACACAGGGTTAGCAAAGGAAAGTGGACAGAAATGAAGAGAAAATAAACTAAAAATTAAAGGATGGGAGAAATACATACCAAACAAATGGCATCAGGGGGAAAAAAAGCAGGAGTAGCAATACTAATCTATGATAAAACAGACTTCACTGTGAAAACCAACATAAGAGACAAGGAAAGACACTATATCATGATTAGAGACACAACAGAATAAAAGGACACAACTTTAGTTCATACATATGTAACAAATGATGTTGTTGTTGTATGTGCTGTCGAGTCACTTGCAACTCATAACAACCCTATGTACACAGCCCTAAACCCTGCTCTACCCACTGCCATTCGCACTGCCTCTGACACACCCATCCCGATTACCCCAGTCACTGAATCAATCCACCTCATAGAGGGTCTTCCTCTCCTGAGCTGTCCCTCCATCCTCCCAAGCATGATGTCCCTCTCCAAGGAACTTGTCCCTCCTTACAACATGTCCAAAGTATATCAGATGAAGCCCCAGAATTCTTGCCTCCAAGGAGTAGCCTGGTTTAACCCTCTCCACGTTGAATCGGTTTCTTTTCTTGGCAATCCATGGTACATTCAATACTCTTCTCCAGCACCACAGCTCAAAAGGCATCGATTCTCCTTCTAGCCTCCCTAGTCATTGTCCAACGCTCTGATGCATAACAAGCAATTGCAAAGACCATGGCCTATATCAGGCGCACCTTAGTCTCCAGAGACACACCGTTGCTCTTGAGTACTTTAGAGAGGTCCCTAACAGCAAACTTTCCCATCGCAGTACATTTTTTGATTTCCTGGCTGCTGGTACCAAAAGAGTTGACCGTGGAGCCGAGTAAACTGAAGCTGTGAACAATCTCAATCTCTTCACCATCC
>NW_006399854.1:8141172-8141880 GCF_000299155.1 Elephantulus edwardii | reverse complement strand
CTCAGTTTCAGCAAGCAGGGTTGTGTCATCTGCATAACACAGATCGTTGATAGATCTTTCACCAATCAGTGAAGAAAATTTCATGACCACAATTGACAGATTAAACTGTTGTTAGGCACCATCGAGTCAACCACAACTCATAACAACTCTATAAAAACCAAATCTGAACCTTTGGCCTATTCCTGCAGCACCCTCAGGATCTCCAATACACTCAAGTCCATTGTTATAGTTACTGCATCATTAATTCATTTTGTTAAAAGTTTTCCTCTCTTTCTCTGAGTCTTGACTTTGCCCAGCATGATATATTTTCTCCAAGGACTAAGCCCTCTTGAAAACATGCCCAAAATACGTGATATTGAATTTTCACCATCACTGTCTTTAAGGAGGCAGTTTTCAGATGCATTGTAAGCAATCTAAAACACCTGGCCTGGAGCAGGCTCACTTTAGTGTTTACTGAAATCATTGCTCTTTAGAACTTTGACAGCAGATTTTTCAAATGCAAAATGTCTTTTGATATTTTTTTGACCACTGCTACCATGAGCGTTCATTGTGGATCCAAGTAAAAGGAACTTCTTGACAACTTCTATCTTCTCCATCTACCATGCTGTTGTCTATTAGTCCAGTGGTGAAGATTTTTGTTTTCTTGATGTTGAGATGTAGTCTGTATTGATGGCTATATTCTTTTTTTTTTCCTATAATTATATTTTA
>NW_006399854.1:8132742-8135788 GCF_000299155.1 Elephantulus edwardii | reverse complement strand
GTTCTGACTACTGCCTCTTGGTCCAAGTATAGGTTTCGCATTAGCACGATTAAATGTTCTGGGATTCCCATTCTTCTCAGAGTCAGCCACAGTTCGTTATGATCCATGCGTCAAATGCCTTTGCATAATCAATGAAACACATATATACATACTTCTGGTATTCCCTGCTTTCAGCTAAGATCCATCTAACATCAGCTACAATATCCCTAGTACCACGACCCCTTCTAATCCCAGCCTGGACTTCTGGCAGTTCTCTGCTGTTCCATCATTTTTGGATAATCTTCAGTAGAATCTTGCTTGCATGTGAAATCAATGATATTGTTCTGTAGTTTCCACACTCTGTTGAGTCACCCTTCTTTGGAATGGGAACAAACATAGATCTCTTCCAGTCAGTTGGCCAAGTGATACCAAATGATAGACTGCCAAAATACTTAACAGTCTTTAAGAAAGAAATAAACAGTATTACAATAATAGGAGAAGACTTCATCACACCACTCTCACCAAAGGATATGTTAGCTTGAAAGAAACTCAATAGAGACTCAGAAGAACTAAATAATATGATTAGCTAACTTGATCTCAGAGACATATTCATGGTAATTCACCCTAAGAAAAGGAAATTTACTTTCTTTTCAAATGCATAAGGTACATTCTTCAGAACTGACCACATATTAAATCAAAGCCTCAATAAATTTAAAAACACTGAAATAATGCCATTTTCTCAGACAACAATGCCAAAAAACTAGAAATTAACAAGAAGAGGATAAAGGAAAATAGAACATCCATGTGGAAGCTAAATAACACCTTGCTTGAGTGCTATTAGGTTTTGCTGTTGATTGGGTTTTGCAGTTGTAATGAACCATCAAGTTGGGACCATCTCATAGCTGTTCTACCAGCAAGTTTTCAGAGGCAGTAAACCGCACAGAAGTTCATCACCCATCTTTCTCCCATGGAGCAGCTGGTGGGGATTTGAACACATACCTTTTGGTTGACAGCACCATTCCTTACCTCTATGCTATCAGTGCTCCCCTATGGACTTTAGAAGAAATTTTTTTTAAGTTCCTCAAAATGAATAAAAATTTTAAAAAGCCACATATCAAAACCTCTAAGCCGTCCTCAGGGGTCACTTCCTAGCAATAAGAAAACATTTAAAAAAGAAGAAAGGAGCAAAATAAACTACTTAACACTTCCAGAAAAAAGAAGAACAACAACAATCTAATCCCACAGAGGGGTAGAAGAAAGGAAGTTATAAGGATAAGGGCTGGAAGTAATGGGATAGAAAGCAGAAAAACAATTGAAACCATCAACAAGAGCAGGAGCTGGTTCTTCAGAGGGTTAATAAAATAGATTATTGGCAAACTTAACAAAAGAAAAGACACAACTACTTTAAATAAGAAATCAAAGGTGCCATCACAACAGAACTAACTGAAATGAAATTGATAATAATGGAATATCATGGAAAGTTATACTCTGTCAAATTTGAAAACGTGGAGGATATGAACAAATTCCTGGAAACCTACCCCCTATCCAAATTGACACAGACAAAAGAGAAACACTTGAACAGACCCATCACAAAAGAAGACATTGAGAAGGTTGTTAAAAGACTTTCCACGAGGAAGTCCTGGCCTAGACAGCTTAGTGGGTAAATCCTACCAAACATTCAGAGATGAACTATCACCAGTTCTACCTAAAGTAGTTATAAAAATAGGAAAAGAAGAACTACTCCCAGAGTTATTCTATGAAGCAAACATAACCTTAATACCAAAACCAGGCAAAGACATCACCAAAAAAGGAAACTATAGACCAATACCTCTTATGAACAAAGGTGCAAGTATCCTTTAACAAAATTCTGGCCAACAGAATCCAACAGCATATATTTAAAAAAAAAATTCATCATGTGTCAGTGGGACTCCTAAGAGGAATGCAAGGAGGAGTCAACAGAAGAAAAACAATGTAATTAATCAAATTAATAAAATAAAGAATAAGAAACTCACATTCCTGTTGTTTGATACAGAAAAGACCTTTGACAAAATTCAACACCCTTTTCTGATTAAAAAATATTCAGTAAAATAGGAATAGAAGGGAATTCTCTCAACATAGTAAAAAGTATATGTACAAAACCAAGAGCCAACATAATTCTCAATGGAGACTAAAGGCATTCCCATTACAAGCAGAAACCAGGCAAGAATGCCTACTATCATATCACTACCTTTATTCAATATTATTTTAGAAGTTCTAGCTAGGTCCAAAAGACAAGAGAAAAAATAAGAGCCATCCAAATTGGCAGAGAGGTGGTGAAACTCACCATTATGCAGGCAATATAGTGTACACAGAAAACCCCAGAGGCTCAACAAAAACCTGTAGAACTTGTAGACTAACTTGGCAGGATAGAAGATCAACATACAAAGATCAGTTGGATTCTCTAGAAAAACAAAGAAAACACAGAAAAGACATCAAAAAAGCAATAACATTTATAGCAGCCAACCACAAGATAAAATACTTAGGAACAAACCTAGACAAATAAAGGAAGCTCTGAGGGTCTAGTTGGAAGAAGCTGCATTGCAATCCCAAGGGCCACCAGAGGAAAGATGGGTAATCTCTTCCAATGCAAATAACTACCTCTGAAAACCTGCTGGAGGGTCAGCTATGAGTTGGTTCTGACTGGATGGTACACAACAGCAACAACAGAGACATAAAAGATCTTTATAAGGAAAACTAGAAAATACTACTGCAAGAAATAAGAGATTGCACTAAATGAAAAAATATTCCCTAGTCATAGACAGGAAGACTCAACATCATGAGCATGATAATCCTACCAAAAGCTATCTGCATATTCAATGCAATATACTAGACAGAAAAAAGAGTTCTTAAAGAAAAAAGCTGGCCGCAATAAATCAACAGGCCTTTATTGCGTAGTCGGAGTGCAGCCAAGTGATCAAGTGTAAGAAAGTCAAAATGGTAGGAGAGCAGACAAGGAAAGTTTCTTTTTGTAGGGGGTTTTAAGGAGGACTAGTTGTTGTTGTTGTTGTTATGTGCTGTCGAGTCGTTT
>NW_006399854.1:8128578-8130466 GCF_000299155.1 Elephantulus edwardii | reverse complement strand
TAGTTAAAATATGGTTTTTGCCAGTAATTGTTTCTTCAGTTTGTGGTCAGCTAGTTCCTGGAACACAAACATTCACACAAGATCAAAGGTATAGGTTCTTACAATACTGATCAAAGGTATAGGTTTTTACAATACAGATCAAAGGTATAGGTTCTTACAATACTGATCAAAGGTATAGGTTTTTACAATACAGATCAAAGGTATAGGTTCTTACAATACAGATCAAAGGTATGGGTCTGGGGACATTATTATTATTTTAAATTTTCCTTTCACAATCATCTGGTCTGGTCACCTTAGACATTATCAGGTTTCTTCAAGGAGTGGTCAGGCCTGGAGCAGCTGTGACATTGTTTCTCTACAATCCAAATACAGATAACAAATTCCTTCTTCAATGAGATAGAGAAGACAATTTCCAAGTTCATTTGGAAGGAAAGAGACCCAAAGTAAGTAAAGCTCTTCTGAAAAACAAAGCAGGAGTTAGGAGGCATCTCATTCCCTGATTTCAAAACCTACTACAAAGCTGTAGTATATAAAACAGTGTGGTATTGGTACAATGACAGACACATAGACCAATGGACTAGAATGAGTACCCAGATATCAACCCATCTACCTATGATCTCCAGGGATATCTTTGCTAATGTCAGATGGATCTTGGCTGAAAGCAGAGAATAACAGAAGTATGTCTATTTTTGCTTTATTGACTATACAAAGGCATTTGACTGTTTGGATCATAGCAAATTATAGCTAACATCGAGAAGAGTGGGAAGCCTAGAACACTTGTATTCTTGTAACCTGTATATAGCAACCTATAGCTATATACAGATCAAGATTTTACTGAACACTATAAGGCAGACCGATTGCTATATTCAAAGCACTTTATTGAAGACCTGGAAGTGAGAATCCTTTAAAAAGCTACCTCCCTGTCTGTTGTTGTTATGTGAGTGTGACTCATAGTGACCCTATGTACAACTGAGCTAGCCTCATTGACTCCAAGACACCAACCCCCATTTCCCAATAACGGTATCAATCCATGTCATCCAGGATGATATTGTGCTGTCTGTTGTGCTGTCCTTCCACCCTCTGAGCCAGATGTCCTTCTCCAAGGATCAGTCCCTTCTGGCATGTGCCCAAAATATGTCAGATGGAGCTTCGAAAGCTTAGCCTCCAAGAAGAAACTTGGTCTCACCCTCCCTCTCCAAGACAGACCTGTTTGTTTTCTTGGCAGTCCATGGCATGTTCTAGACTCTTCTCTAGCACCACAACTCAAAGGCATCAATTTTTCTTTTGTCATCCTTAGTCATGCATAGCAAGTAATTGTGAAGACCATGGCCTGGATCAGGTGCATCTTAGTCTCTAGACTGACATCATGGCTTCTCAGTACCCTGGAGAAGTCCCTGACAGATTTCCTTACTTCTGGTGCCTAGAGTGTTGTTTGTGGAGCTGAACAAACTCTAATTGTTAACAACCTCAATCTTGTCAACATCCATCATCGTGTTGCCAATTGGCCCAGTGATGAGAATCTTTGTTTTATTGATGTTGGGCTTCAGATCATAATGAAGACTACAGTCCTTGACCTTCTGCAGCAAGCAAGTCCTCCTCAGTTTCATGAAGCAGGGTTGTGTCAACTGCATGGCAGCATAGGTTGTTGATGAGACTTCTGTCAATTCTAATGCCACATCTCTTCTCATAAAGACAAACATTTAGAATGATTTGTTCTGCCTCCCTGTGGTCAATGGCTTTTATACTTGGGTTAGGTGTAATGTAATTAATATTAATATTCTGCCCAAAGCATTCTTGATTACAGCAACTCTAGGTTTGAATCTGTTCTTCAGTTCCTTGAGCTTAAGAAATGCTGAGCGAGTTCGGCCCTTTTGATTTTCTGACTCTA
>NW_006399854.1:8125118-8126853 GCF_000299155.1 Elephantulus edwardii | reverse complement strand
GCTGTTGTGCATAGGGTCGCTATGAGTCTGAAATGACTCGATGGCACATAACAACAACAACAACAGGTGTAATGTTAATCTCCTTAACATATTACTGTTCCTAGTTCAAAGTTATAGGATTTTTACATTCTAAAAGAACAGTTTACATTTAGTTACTAGCAAATAAACAAATTGTGATATACTTTGCATATGACTAAGAAAATACTAGTTCAAAAGGTAAATGCTAATCCAGGAAAAATGCATTTCTCTTCCTGGTTAATAGGCAGCTTAAAGTACTTTTTACATGACTAGAGAAATAGAAGTAGGATTCTAGGGCAAAGCAAATGTTAATTAGTAGTCCAACCAGTTTTGTAAGCTGGAGGCACATGATGTCAGTTTTACAACTATACCAAGTGTTTGAATAATCCTGAATTTATTAAGACCACTATCAAAGAGGCTGTTGTCTGAATAGAGCAAGGGAACAAACAATACATAGTTTAAAATCAGGAAATGTGTGTGTCAGGGTTGTATCCTTTATCCATACCTATTAATTCTGTTGTTGTTGTTGCTAAGTGCCATTGAGTAGCAGGCGACTCATAGCGACCCTATGGATGAAATTCCTCAACACTTGTGTTACTTTCATCCTTTCTCCAGGTTCATAGAATTTCCAGAGGCAAGCTATTATGGAAGTGGATGCCACTCTGAGCAAATTATTTGAGGAGCTGAACTCTTTAAAGAAGTATGTGACATCAGGATCAGAGTAAGACTCATCAATAACCTTTGTCATGCAAATGACACAACCTTGCTTGCTGAAAGTGAGGAGGAAGTGAAGTGCTTGCTGCAGAGAATCAAAGACTATAACCTTCTATATGGATTGCATCAAGAAAACAAGAATTCTAACTCCTTGGCCAATAGGCAACATCATGATACATGGAGAAAAGATTGAAACTGTCAACAGCTTCATCTGACTTGTGCCCACAATCAACACACTTGGTACCGAAAGTCCGGAGATCAGGAGACACATTGCAATAGCTCTTCAAATTACCAAGGAGCAATGATGTCACTTTAAAGATTTAGGTGCATCTGATTTAGGTTATGGTCTTTTAAAGCACTTTCTATGCATTTGAAAGCTGGGCAGTGAATAAGATGACAGGAGAATTGATGCCTTTGAGTTGTGGTGTTGGAGAAGAGTATTGAATATCCCATGGATTACCAAAAGAACAGATAGATATGTCTTGGTGAAAGTACAGAGTGCTTCTTGAGGTCAAAGAGGACAACACTTTGTCTCACATACTTTGAGCATGTTGTTAGAAGAAGCTATTCCTTGGAAAGGAACATCATGCTTGGAAAGGTAGAGTACCAGGAAAAGAGAGGAAGACCTTCAATCAGATGACAGTGACTGCTGTAATGGGCTTGAGTATATCAGAGATGATGAGGATGGCATGGGATAGGAAATGGTTCAGATCTGTTGTTCATAGAGTCACTATGAGTCAACTTGATGGTCCCTAATAACAACAACCACAAGCCTATTACATATGTAGGCTTGCAAACATAGGCAAACATCCACAACCAGGAGAGCATAAAATTGATAAAAAGGACATTCTTGAAATCAAATCCCTGTGGACATAAAATTTTTTTTCCAGTAAGGTGAGAAGAAAGCCCACAGGATGGAAAAAAACATTTTACAATGACATTTCAAAGTACGGCTCATGCCCTTTAGAGTAGTGAGAGAAGATCTTCACCCTGAAACCCACAG
>NW_006399854.1:8122632-8123823 GCF_000299155.1 Elephantulus edwardii | reverse complement strand
AGGGATGCTGTACATAGGGTCGCTATGAGTCGCAAGCGACTTGATGGCACATAACAACAACACAACAACAACTATAGGACCTCCACAGGAAGAGATTATTTACCCAATCACAAACTGGGAAAAAGATATTAAAGACTCATCACAAAAGAGGACATTTAGATAGTGAACGAACACTTAAGGAAATGTTAAAAATCACTAGCAATCAGAGATGCAAATTAAAAAAAAACATGAGATAACATCTCACCCCAGCAGTCATAGTAAAGTTTAATAACACAGCAAAATATGAATGTTGGAGAGGATATGGAAAGATTGAAACTCTTTTGTGTGTGTGTGTGTGTGTGTGTGTGTGTGTGTGTGTGTGTGTGTGTGTCTGTGCTGTCAAATCAGATCTGACTGGTACAGGAGATTGTCCCTCCTTCTTCAGCAGAGGATCTGGTGGATTTGAACTGCACACCTCTGGGATTGCAGTGCAGCTTTTTGCCAGTTAGGCCACCAGAGCTGCCACAAGATTGAAACTCTTGTACATTGCTGTACATTGTACATTTTAAAATGGCACAACCACTATGGAAAGAAATTGGCTATTTCCTCAAAAAAAGTCAACTTAGAAATTTCATGTTGTTATGTACTGTCTAGCTGATTGTGACTCACAGCAACCCTATTAATAGCTCTGAACCTTGTCCTATCCTGAGCCAATCTCACTGTCTTAGACACAGCTGTCCCTATGACCTCAGTGACAATGTTAACCCATTTTATCTTGAGTCCTCCTCTCCTACACTATCTTTCCACACTTCGTATGATGTCCTTCTCCAAGGAATGGTCCCTCTTGGCAACAAAGTATGAGGCCCAAAGTGTGTGAGATGGAGCTTCAAATTCTTTGCCTCCAAAGAGCAACTTGATTTCACCGTCTCTAGGTTCTCTCTGGAGACTAAGGTGTGTCTGATACAGGCCATGGTCTTCACAATCACTTGTTATGCATCAGAGAGTTGGACAATGACCAAGGAAGGTAGAAGGAGAATTGATGCCTTTGAGCTGTGGTGCTGGAGAAGAGAATTGAGAGTACCATAGACTGCTAGGAAAAGAAACAGATTCATCCTGGAAGGGTTAAACTGGATGGCTCCTTGGAGGCAAGGATTCTGAGGCTCCGTCTAACATACTTTGGACATGTTGTGAGGAGAGACCGGTCCTTGGAGA
>NW_006399854.1:8121008-8122316 GCF_000299155.1 Elephantulus edwardii | reverse complement strand
CGTTTCCCAATTCTTTTTTTTTAAATTTATTTTTTAATTATTTTTTGTGCATGTACTGTCAAATCAGATCTGACTGGTACAGGAAGAGATTGCACCTCCTCCAGCAGAGCATCTGGTGGATTCAAACCACGTGCTTCTGGGATTGCAGTGCAGCTTCTTGCCACTAGGCCACCAGAGCTCCAGTTTCCCAATTCTTGTATGGCTTTTGGGTTCACGGATTTGCTTGAAAGTTCTCCAGAGATTAAGCCCCACCAGAGGAATGATTCACATGACTATAAGTATGCAGGCTGGGGGTTGTTTTTACAGAAATTGGTGAGCAATGGGCAAGGCTGAATGCAGCTGGATGCTTAGTCCACCAGATATATGACTTCTGTGTCCAGACAATTTCTTAACCTCCAGCAGGCTTGGGTTAAGTTAACATAGTCATGTTGCTGCTCCTGTGTTGGTATTTTCACACACACCACAGTATGGAGAGTGCTTTCTTATATTTATCCTACAGCTGTTGATGATTTGCAAATTTATATGTCTGCAGTTAAGGTTGCTGGAGTTAATTCCCACTGTGGGTGCTAGGAAAGCCAGTTACCACAGCCTTTGACACCACAGTAATAAAGGGAGCTCTAGTGGCCTAGTGGTGCGAAACTGTGCTGCAGTCCTACAGGCATGCTGTTTGAATCCACCACTTGCTCATGAAAGAAAGATGAACAATCTCCTCCCATAAGATTAGATGCCTCTGAAAATTCACTGGAGGATCAGCTATGGGTTAGTTGTGACTTGATGACAAACAACAACAACATTAGCTAATACAGTTTTTGAATGTCACATAAAATTTCTTAGAAAATGTCTTCCCAAAGATTATCAATTTATCTCATTGTAAAAAATGGTTGAATCAATGATTTACATTAACCCAATAAATGAAATTTAAACTTAAATTATTGGTAAAGAGTAAACATCCCAAGCTAAGACAGTATATTGTGTTTCATGACTACTTTCATGAAAATTTCATAGGAAAAAAGCAGTTCTTTGCCTTTTTAAAGCATCCAGCACAAAAAGGTTTTAATTTTACATTACCTAAACATGTTCTCTGACAGAACATTACATAAACAAGTTCTCTGACAGAGAGCTGCCAGAAGTTTAAGCTGAGTTTGAAAGAGGCATGGCATTAGGGATGTTATTGCTAATGTCAGATGTATGTTGGCTGGAAACAGAGAATATCAGAAGAATGTCTATTTGTGTTTTATTAACTACGCATAAGCAATTGATTGTGAAGATCATAACAAAATATGGCTAACTTTTATTTTTTTTTTTTTT
>NW_006399854.1:8118908-8120586 GCF_000299155.1 Elephantulus edwardii | reverse complement strand
ATATCCTTGAAGATGTATCATGGGGGTGTTGCAACCTAGAAGACACAAATTTGACTAACAAGTTATAAGTACATGAGTCCAAAAATTATAAAATATGGCTAACTTTTAGAAGAATGGAAATTCCAGAATACTTAATTATGCTTATACAAAATCTAAACCTAGACCAAAAAGCTATTGTCCAAACAGAGCAAGGAAATAATGCATGAGAGACTTCACCCTGGTTCATAAGGAAAAGGGTGAAGTCTCTCTCAGGGAGGAGTGATAGGGAATGGCAAAGGATACACTGACAAAGGAGATTAATCAGGAATGGCTTTGACAAGCACTGTGGCAATGGGACAATTAAAACAGACTTTCCAGGGGGGAAAAAAAGAGGAACAAACGGGGGGGAGGGTAGAGAAAATAGTGCAATAATGAATGAATGGAAATCCAAAATCTCTGTAAATTTTCATTAAAATTAATAAAATTTAATAAAAAAGCAAACAATTTAAAAAAAATTGGAAAGGTGTGTGTCAGGGCTGTATCCTCTTTCCATAACTATTCAATCTGTATGCTGACTAAACCATTCCAGAAGCTGGGCTTTAGGAAGAAGAGTGTGGCATCAGGATTGGGGGAAGGTTCATCAAGAACTTGTGTTATGTAGATCAAACAACCTTTCTTGCAGAAAGTGAGGAGGTTCTGAAGTGCTTGCTACAGAAGATAAAGGATTGAGACTTTTAACATAGATTACATCTCAACATCAAGAAAAGGAAAATTCTCACCACTGGACCAATAGGTAACATCATGATAGATGGAGAAAATATTGAAATCGTCAATGATTTAATCTTTCTTGGATCCACAGTCAGAAGTCAGGAGATCAGGAGATGTATAGCACTGGGAAAGTCTGGTGACAGAAATCTCTCCAAAGTCCTGAAGAGCAAAGATGTAATTTTAAAGACTAAGGTGCACCCAATTCAATTATTAGTGTTTCCAATTACCTGCTATACATCTGAAAGCAGGACAATGAATAAGGATGGCAGAAGAGGTATTTATGATTTAAAGCTGTGGTGTTAGAGAAGAGTGATGAATATTCCTTGGACTGCCAAAAGAACAAACAACTACTTCTTGGAGAAAATGCAACCAGAATGGAAGCTAATATGGTGAAGCATTGCCTCATGTATTTTTGACATGTTGTTAGAAGAGACAATTCCTTGAAAAGGGATACCATGCTTGGAAAGATGGTCAGTGGAGAAGAGGAAGACTATCAATGAGATGGATTGATACAGTGTCGGGGTCAAAGGACTCAAATGTGTCAATAATAAATAAGGATGGTGCAACATAGGACGTGGTTCAGATTTTTTGCTATTAATCATACTTGACTTGATGGCACTTAACAACAGCAAAGTAGAAAGGAGGATGTAACAAATTGTACTTGTTAATTATAGAGCAAGGATGAAAAAAACATGGTTCATAGATCTGTTGAGAATGTTCTTATTTTGCTTTGAAGAATCATGACAGGAAGTCATAGCCGTCCTTGGCAGAAATATCTTTTATCCTCTCAAAAAATATGCTTACCACACAATGTTAATATTTTTTTTGACAATGTTAATATTTGACATAAAGATTCAGATACATTCTATGACAAAAAATTGAATTTCTACTAAGTTTTAAGGCATTATATCATGATAAACTCATAATGATA
>NW_006399854.1:8112672-8117619 GCF_000299155.1 Elephantulus edwardii | reverse complement strand
TGAAAAAAAAAGAAATCAAAAGATAAATTGCATTAAGAAAATCTGTTGTCAGGAACCTCTCTAGAGTGCTAAAGAGCAACGATGTCAGTCTAGAGACTAAAGTGTGCCCAATCCAAGCCATGGTCTTTTCAGTTACTTGCTATGCATCAGAAAGCTTGACAATGACCAAAGATGACAGAAAAAATGGATGCTTTTGAGTTGTGGTGCTAGAGAAGAATATTGAACATAGTGTGGACTGCAAAGAAAACTAACAGGTCTGTCTTGGAGAAGGTGAAACCAAGCTGCTCCTTGGAGGCGAGGATTTTGAGGCTCTATCTCACATACTTTGGGCATTTTGCCAGGAGGGACCAGTTCTTAGAGAAGGATATTACAAGGGTGAAGGGATAGTGCAGGAGAGAGAGTCCCTGGGTGAGATGAATTGATAGAGTAACTGGTGTAAGAGAGGTAGGTGTGTCAGAGACAGTAGCTCAGGACAGAGTTCAGAACTGTTGTGCATAGGGTCGCCGTGAGTTGGCACATAACAACAGAACCACTATCATTTTCACCAACATTCTTCCATTTGCAGCTAAGAGGTTGTTCTTAACATTAATAGTGATTTATTAGCAAGACAGTGTCAGCCCCTTCACATTTTAGAAATTAAAAAACTTTTTTCACTACAGTCATCGGTCAGATTCCCATTCCCCCAATTACTTGCTCTTGCTGTGTATTGTAGAGTCAGAACTAACCCATAGCCGATTCTAAAGGAGATTTCCCTCCTTTTTCTTCCTGCAGAGCAACTGGTGGCCTCAAACTACGTGCCTTCAGGATTGCAGTGGGGCTTCTTGCCACTGGGCTGCCAGAGCTCCCTCCATTAACATGAGTGTATTATAATAAAATGAGCTAGTGTCAAAAGAGTAATACTTTAGCCATGGGATATACTGTTTTACTTATTTTCTTCTTTCTCTGCTATCTTTGGGTTAATAGTATCCAGATATTCCCCAGCTGGTTCTAAATACTTCTCTCAAAAATTAAACTTCCTGTTTAAGGATTGTACCCTTCTTTCTAAAAATTTGCATCATACAACCACTCTGGCACTCTGGAAGGCAGTTTGGCATTTTCTCAAAAAGTTGAATATAGAAATTTCTTTTGACTCAGCTATTCCATTGCTTGGAATAGACCCTGAGAAAATTAGAAACAGAGACTTGTACACCAGTGTTCATTGTAGTGTTATCATTACAAGAACATGGAAACAGCCCAAATGTCCAAACAATATGGAATGGACTGAGAAATTATGGTTCATTGACACAATGGAATACTATGCAGCATGCAGGAGCAATGATTTAAATTACTACCTAATATGGGAAGGGCTGGAGGGCATTATGCTAAGAGGCCTAACTCAGTCTTATAAGGACAAATACTGTATAAGACCATTATTGTAGAATGAGTGTGAGGATCCAAGGAGGGGTTGTTGTTATTACCATTGAGTCGAGCTTGAGTCATAGCAACCCTATGAACAAAAGGCCTGAAGCCTTTCTATGACTATTGACACTTATCAAAGTTCATAGAGTTTCCAGAAGCATGTTGTTTAGGAAGTGGATGCCATTCCTGTTTCCAAGAAGGGGAGAGGGGTGTTTAATCATGGGGTCACAAAATTTGATGGGTGGGGGGGAGGGATGGGTAAATGAAAGGGGAAGATCTAGTGTGAAAAACAATATATACGAATTTAATGAACTTTTTCTATAAACCAGTATGAAGTAAAAATAAATTAAAAAACTGCGTCCTCATTTTCAAATGTCTGTTCATCATTTTTGTCACAGAATCACTCATAGCTAACTCAATGCCATTTCTCTACTTTACTCTGCACAGTGACTCTTGTTTGCTGTTGAATTAGAGCTGGAGAAGAGTATTGAAAATACCATGGACTGCTAGGAAAACAAACAGATTTGTCCTGGAAAGGGTTAAACCAGGTGGCTCCTTGGAGGCAAGGATTCTGAGGCTCCGTCTAATATACTTTGGACATGTTGTGAGGAGAGACCGGTCCTTAGAGAGGGACATCATGCTTGGGAGGGTGGAGGGACAGCGCAGGAGAGGAAGGCCCTCTATGAGGTGGATTGATTCAGTGACTGGGATAATTGGGATGGGAGTGTCAGAGACAGTGCGATTGGCACAGGACAGAGCGGAGTTTAGGGCTGTTGTACATAGGGTCACTATGAGTCGCAGGCGACTCGACGGCACATAGCAACAACAACAAATAACTATTAGTTTCATAGAAATACTTAGTATAGTATGTCTTTGCATATTGTAGGGGGTTTTTCCTTCCCCATTCTTGTATTATTTTCTTCACTAGATGGGAAATATCTCAATACTAGACACAATGTGTTCCAATTGGGATGGACTAGTATTTACAGATCTTTAAATTCACATAAAATGCTTTCCTTTTTCCTAGTACCTCTGTGGTAGTGGTGGTGTTAGGTGCCATCAAATTTGACCACATATCATAGAGACTCTGTGAACAGATTGAAACCTTGCCCTCTCCTATACTATCTTTATAATTTCCTAGTTCCTTCATTTTATTCAAATCTGTCTCCTTTCTTCAACTCCAAGACTTTGTTCAGGCCCTCATTCTCGCATTAAAAGTACTAAAACCTTCTATTTACCTGACCTTTGGTCTCTAATCTTTGGCAATTCATTACTGACTTCCTTCCTTGTTATCTTTTAAAATGCTGCTGATCTGATGGTATCACCCCGTAGCTTAGAAACCTTCCCTGGGTCCCACTGCCTCTGAAACAAAATCCCTAGAATGAATGGTATCCCAATTCTCTAGTCTAGTCCTATTTTCCTTTGTATTTCTCAAATGCTGTTGAGTCACTTTTTTTTTTATTTATTTTTTTTTTTACTTTTTTTATTCATATAGACCTATGTGCTAGTAATTGTTACCTAAACACCCATTCCCACTCCTTGTCTTTGTCAATTTCATTTTGTTTTTGTTCCTTCTCTGTTGTTGTTGTTATTGTTAAGTGCCTTGAGTGATAGATGACTCATAGCAACCCTATGAACCAAAGACCTGAACACTTGTATAACACTTATGTGAACTTTCTCCAAGTTCACAGGGGTTCCGGAGGTAAGCTACTTTGGAAGTGGATGTTCCTTCTCTATTTAATAAAATTTTTCTCTTTAAGATCCAACTTGACACAATACCTTCAACATTGAATTGAAATGTGTGGGGGAAAAATCATGGACATGGCATAAGACTGGACACAGTATTTTACTATTCTACACAAGGTAAGCATGAGTCAGAGTCAACTCCAAGGAAACTAACAATAAGATCCAGTTCAACTGTGATGTATATTAACGTCTGTCTTGCTTTCCCTAGTCAAAATTTGCTGCTTCTCATTTCCAGGGCATAGTGTTCAGGTCTCTATTCTAGCATTTACCATCCATTCTGTAATCTAGAAGTAGACTTCTCTTCACTTCATGACTTCTCCATCCTTCTGTGGACCTGTATAGCAATTGGAATGAAAGGGAAGAGTAACCCTTCCTTGGCAAAGAAAATAACTCTTTAGTGATTGTAGCGTTATGTTAGAGATGATAAAGATGGCACGAAATAAAATAAGACAAGTTTCAGGTCTATTGTTCATAGGGTCATTTTGAGGCTATGAGTCTTGATGGTACCTAACAACAGCTGAAGGGAAGGAAATTTTCCAGGTTGTTTCTTAGAAATGTTTTGAAGTACTTAATTACTCATCCTTACCAATTCTACCGAGAAGTCACATTAGATATGGAAGTCTCTAAACTAGCCTTGTGTTAACGTGTGTACCTTTAATTGAAACTCAGATTTTTCAGAGCCTTAAATCACATGGGAGGAGATTGCCCATTTTTCTCCCATGGAGCAGCTGGTGATTTCAAACTGCTTGCCTTAGAGTTGGCAGCATTACTTCTTACCATTAGGCCACTAGAGCTCCCTCTAAACTTAACCATGTTGTGTTGTTATTGTATGCTTTCAAATCGGAACTGACCCATAGCTGAGCTTTCAGCAGGTTTTCAGAAGCAATAAATCCCAAAGGAGGAGACTGCCAAGGCTTCTTGAGCAGCTGGCGGATTAAAAAGTTATGCCTTTGGGATTACAGTGCAGATTCTTATCCTTAGAGTTCCAGAAACTAATCTTGTTGTTGTCAGGTGCTGTTAGGTGTTGAGTATGACTCATAGTGAACCTATGAACAACCTATCTGAACACTATCCTATCCTGTGCCAGCCTCATCATCTCAGACACATTTGAGCCCATTGCTGCAGTCACTGTGTCAGTCCATCTGGTTTAGGGTCTTCCTTTCTTTAGCCAACCTTTCTAAGCATAATGTCCATCTCCAAAGAATTGTCTCCCTTCCAAAGAGCACTCTGGTTGCACTTTCACTGAGATATACCTGTTTATTCTTTCAGTGGTATTGTTGTATGCTGTCTCATCAGAACTTACTCATAACTGACCCTCCAGCAGGTTTTCATTGGCAGCTCATCACACAGGAGACTGTTCATCCTTCTGCAGAGCAGCTCATGGATTTGAACTGAGTGCCTTCAGAATTGCAGCACACTCTTACCACTAGGCCCCCACCTTATGCAAGACTTCTTGTTGTTGTTGATTGCTGTTGAGTCGAGCACGACTCCTAGAACCCCTATGAACAAAAGACCTGAAGTCTTTCTTTAACTGTTGTCCTTTCTCAAAGTTCATAGAGTTTCCAGAGGCATGATGTTTAGGAACTAGAAGCCACTCCTGCTTCCAAATAGGCAAGACTAAACATACGTAAATCAAGAAAAGTATGCATTAGGACTGTATCCTCTCTCACTATCTATCCAATCTGTGTGTTGAGCAAATCATCTGAGAAGCTGGACTTTATTTATTTCTTTTTTAAAATTTCTTTATTTTTCATTTCAATGAACATCTACAGAGATTTTGGAATTCCATTCATTCATTGTTGC
>NW_006399854.1:8062077-8112572 GCF_000299155.1 Elephantulus edwardii | reverse complement strand
CAAAAGAAAAACTCCCTCATTGGTACGCAATCTCCCACACACATCCCCCAACCCCCAAATATAATCCACTCTGCAACCCTCATTCTATACTCTTACGATAAACATAATGCCCTAAAATATAAAATATTCTCTCCCCCAAAGATTTCAATGCTGTAAACATAATTTCATCCAGTTTTTCTCAGTCTTACCCCCATCCCGATGTCAGCCTCATTCTACAACAGTGGCACCATATGAAGCTGGACTTTATGAAGAGGAATGTGGCATCATGATTTGAGGACCACTCACCCACAGCTTCCATTATGCAAATGACACAATTTTGTTTGATGAAAGTGAGGGACACTTGAAAAGCTTGCTGAAATCAAAGGTTACAACCTTCAATATGAATTACATCTCAACACCAAGAAAAATATTCTCACCCCTGGGCCATTAGGCAACATCATTATAATTGGAGGAAAAAAATTAAATTATCAACAATTTCATCTTACTTGGATCCAGAGTCAACACCCTTAGTGATACTCAAGAAATCAAAAGACCTATTGTATTGGGTAAGCCTGTTGTCTAAGACCTCTCCAAAATACACTGGAGGAGTTTAAAGAGTAGTATGTGCCTGATTTAGGCTTTAGTATTTTCACTTTCTATGCCTCTGAGAGTTGAACAATGAATAAAAATGCTTTTGAGTTATGGTGTTGAAGAAGAGTACTGAATATCCCATGTTCATGTCTTCAAGAAAGTGTAACCAGAGTATTCCTTAAAGTCAAGGATGGCAAAGCTTCAGTTCATACTTTGGGCATGTTGTTAGAAGGGGTTATTCCTTGAAGAGGAACGCATATCATGCTTGTAGAACTAGCCAAGAGAGAAAGATTCTCAAAGAGGTAAGATTCACACAATGACTGCAGCAATGGGCTCAGGTGTGTCAGAGATGATGATGATGATGATGGTACAGGATAGGATAGGGTTCGGATTCGTTGCTCATAAGGTCATGATGAATCTTACTCTACTACGTGATACCTAATAACAACATTTTTCCCATGGCAGATCTCTGGTGGATAGTGTGTCACCCTGCTAAACAAAACATTGATAGTTCAAATCCACCAGCTGCTTGGGGCAAGAAAGATTAGCAGTCTTCTGTAATTAAGCCTCAAATCCAGATGGAGGGACACTGAGTCAACAAGGAAGGACTCTCTGGCAGTAGGCTTGGTTTGGTTTTCAAGTCTTGCAACCACTGGTCAATTGGCACATGGCTTTCCGGACACCAAACATTCTGAAGCATTCTGTAATGACTTGTAATTACTTCAGTCGAACGATTCAGGGCTCATGTGGTTACTTCACTTCCATTCATCAAACTCCATCTGATTCTGTGCCAGCCGGATGTCCGCTCTTTGGTCACACCATCAAAGCTGGCACTAGCATGGTTACCTCTCCCAGTTAAGAGTCCAGCAGGGAGAAACCTGCATATACCGATCTGCAGGGAAACACGGTTGAAGGCGGAGACGGCAGCACATACCACCTGCAGGGAACGAGGGCCCGCGCGCCCGCGGCGACGCCTGGAGGGGAGGCACCTCGGGTCACGGTCCCACGCCCTCGCCGCGGCTCTTCGAAGCCCAGCCCCCGCCAAGAGCTACGGTTGAGGGCGGTTGAGGGCGGAGCGGGGCGCGCTGCGCGCCGGCGCGTGGAGGCCGTAGGCGGAGGAAGGGCGCGCGCGCGCGCTTGTAAAGGAAGGGCGCGCGGACGGGGGCGCGCGGCTGCCGGCGCGGCCTGTGGCGCCGACACCCGGCAGAGTCGAGCTCGCTGAACCCGGCGCTGCCACTTCTGCCGCCGCGGAGCTCCAGGACTCTTGGGGACTGAGGACTGCGCCTGGCGCTGTCCCGCCTTCCTGCTGCAGTCCTCCAGTTAAGCGCGCGGGTCCCGTTATCATGTCGCTGGGGCAGCGCCTGGGTCGGCTGGCGAGCCATCTGCAGGACCCGCAGAAAGTGGCCTGTTTCCAGCAGCTGTGCGGGGTAGAAGCGCTGCCAAACCGTTCCGCCGCAGCCGCTGCCGACCCGAGAGAGGATGACAAAGAGGCGGAGGCGCCGCTAACCGGGGATTCCCGATGGCGAGGGCGACAGCCGGGGGCACCGGGGGGTCCCCAGCCGCCCGGGAGCGAGCTAAATCAGTGCCCAGCCAAGCTGGGCGGCGGCGGCGGCGGCGCCCCCAACGGCGTGCGGAACGGGCTGGCGGCCGAGCTGGGCCCTGCTCAGCCGTGGCGCGCGGGCGCCTTGCGCCGCAACTCGCTGAGCAGCGAGGAGGGCGAGCTGGTGGCCCGGGTGAGCAACTGGCCGCTCTACTACCTATTCAGCTTGGGCACCGAGCTGGGCAACGAACTCTTCTACGTCACTTTCTTCCCCTTCTGGATCTGGAACCTGGACCCCTTGGTGGGACGGAGACTGGTGTGCATCTGGGTGCTGGTCATGTACCTGGGCCAGTGCACTAAGGACATCATCCGCTGGCCTCGGCCTGCCTCGCCGCCGGTGGTCAAGTTGGAGGTCTTCTACAACTCCGAGTACAGCATGCCCTCTACTCATGCCATGTCTGGCACCGCCATCCCCCTCTCCATGGTCCTCCTCACCTATGGCCGCTGGCAGGTAAGCCCCCCTCGCCTCTCCTGGCTCCGTGTCCTGGGGAATGAACAGAATCTCGGAGTTCCCTTCGCTGCCCACAGTTACTCTGATTTGGCTCTTCTCCCAAACTCCCTCCTTCCACATGTTTCCACTGTACACGCCAACAGGCCCTTTCTAGACTTTTAAAAATTAAATAATCAGTGGAAACCTGCAGACTTAGCCATCAAAGTATACTTTAATAGCACTGCCTTTCCTAGAATCCAAAGGAAGCACTTGTAGTTTAGTTAAGTAAGACATTACCTCTGGGCGGCAGTTAAGTTCTGAAATTGTTTTATTGCTCTGATGCACAGGGGAAGTCAGTTTTATCTAGTTAATCGACTCAGCGGGCGGTGGATTTGGTTGTTCGAGCTGCCTTTGTTTTGTTGTAAACATTAGACAACTAAGACAGCTTCACTGTATTAAATGGTGCCTTCCACAGAATTGATTATCAGGCTTAGGAAATGGCTTTAGTTTTACTGTGAGACAGTATTTACAGAACCTTAGTTTATTATTCCAATCAAAATTTATTAGTTCCAGGCAGTCGAGTAACGAATTTTAGAAGAAAGCCGCTCTTTTTGGAGTTCAGTCAGCCGAGTCAATACTCTTGCCCCCTTCTTTCAAGAGTGTGGTTGCTAAATGCTGACAAGAAATTTGTTTATCTTTCCAGATCACTGATCTGTCATCTGTAGCCTTGCTGGATTAACTGTACAAATGAATTAGTTTGATGTTTCATTTAATAAAGGATTTTTGTTCAGACTGGTGTGAAAAATAGGGCATATAACAGCAGAGTCAACCTTACAGGGGTGAGATTTTTATTGGTAAATACTACATATATTTTGTTTACTTTTCATCTCCCATTTTTCAGTTTTGCATGCTCCATAATGTTCCTTTGGCTTTCAAACTAGTTCTTTTTACATACTGGAGCAAAATGGATTCTTGGATAGTTGTCTTGCTTTGTCAGACCTTTAAATATAAGATTTGTTGGTCCTTTCACCAGCAATTAAAGTTCATTCTTACTGAGCATCTTCCTAAGAAGCATTCTTCCTCAATTTGTTTGTTTATTGAAGGAAATCGTCTTCCTCTGAGAAGTACACATTCTCTGTAAGACACCGTTATGTTCAACGTCTTTATGCCTCCTTTGATTTCAGTATTGATAAAATCTTGTCCCCATGGGCACTTCTTTACAGAGCATCCTTCTTAATATAATACAACAAATAAATAATGCATTCAGTAGAAATGGCAGAAATTACTAAGGAAGGGAATTTCAATTACCATGGAAATTGGTTTTTCCAATTTAACCAAAAGAGTGATACTCAAGATTGTGAAAGGAGCGTTGCCTGTTTCTCATGATAGGTAAAAATCAGCACTTTAAGTTATATGTAAATACTTTAAAAGATTAAAGTAATTATCAGTAAGGTATGTTTGCCATAATGCTAATAAAGTGTTTCTATTTTCATGAGTACTCTGGGAATTCTGTCACCCTAGGGCCTTTATAACTCTTCCACTGTGAAGCCATGTTATATGCAGTGAAAGAAACTAGGGTGGTTTTTTTGTTTGTCATTTATTCAAAGCACATACTAAATAGGAAGTACAGCTGGATTGTTTACAGGATGTAGCTGTCAATCTTCCAACATTTTGAATGATCAGAATAAGATTAATGGAGGGAGCCCTGGTGGCCTAGTGGCAAGAAACTGTGCTGCAATCCCAAAGGCTGACTGTTCGAATCCACCAGATTTTCTGCTGGAGAAGGACGAACAATCTCCTGTGCCAGTCAGATCTGATTCAGTGATACACAACAAGAAAAACAAAATAAGTTTAATGGGTTTTTTTGGTGTGTGTAGTTTGTTTTATAACAATCCACATGATCCACATACAATGTATAATCTTAGAATTTGGCTAGCTAGGACTTTAGAAATCATCTTGTTTCAAACTGCCATTTTATACATGTAGGATTAACCTTGTAAAAATTAAATTTCTTATTTTATATTTTTCACTATAAAAAACTTATATATTTGAATGATTATTGACTTTGAGTTAGCAGTTTTCAAAGGAAAACTCGCTTTTATGTGTATTTAGGGGGAAGGTAAGGAGGGGGGTAAAAATACACAACAGTAAATGAATGAAAATATAACTTCTCTGTAAACGTTCATTAAAATAACAATTAAAAGAAAATATTATTAAAACAAAAACTGAACCCAAAGAAAGAAATTTATTTACAGATATTTGGTTATAGTACTCCCAACATTTGAACCAAAAATGAGTTTTTTCCCTTTCCCTTTTTTGAATGGGAACCAAAGGTGGTTTCGTTTGACTCCATTGTTTTGGTTCTCATCTCTGCTAGTGAGTATTCTGCTGTTTTAAAATAGAGGCTTGTATTTCCACAGTGGGATGTGAGAGAGCGAAAAAAAATTTTAGAAACTGGGTGAAGGATTTTAAAAATGAAAGTAGGTGTTTTTCTAGTCAGCTGCAGTTTTTGACAGCTGTGTTGATCTGCATCCTGTTGCTTGCTTTGGCCCTTAGGAAGATGCTCAAACAGCTCCCTTGAAACTTAGTTATCAAACATACCATCCCTAGGACTTTGAGTAACTCCTCCCTACCACTTAATGTTCATGACCCTACTTGAAACTGTAATCAAGTTTCACCTCCTACACATAGCATTATTCTTTAATTAACCCTTCCTGTTTTATTGTTCCCCAGTGTGTCTGAAATGAAAATGCATGAAAAATTATGTTGTTTATAATTTTTGCACCTTACACCTAGACATTCTAACCCAGCAGCTCAGTGAGGAACATTTATAATTTACTGAAAGTTTCCCCAAAGGATTTTCAGGTTAGAAAATGTACTTTCATCATCTGCTTTCAAATAAATGAATTCTTTATTGTTAGAATATATTTTACATATCTTTAAAATTGCTGGAAATATTTTCCAATCTTCATACTTTTTTTTTTTAAATTTTGTAAAGAAACGTCTGGACACAAAAAGGGAGATTGGAGCAGTGTAGTGCTAAGCAGTTATTTGATATTGGGAGAATGTTTAAAAATCTATTTATGATTATATAACATAGAAAATGTTATAGAATTTCTTCAGGAATTAAGTATTTTTGAGACCCATTGGCTAGAACACGAATTATTACTTTTATGTAATTAATTGAATCTGTATTGGAAGAAGTTGCAACTCAGTTGCTCCTTAGAATAAAAAATCATGAGACTTCATCTCACATACTAGGGTCATATTACCAAGAGAGGCTAGACCTTGAAAGATGACATCATGTTTAGAAAGGTGAAAATTGGGAAAGGAAAATCCTTAACGAGATGGATTGACACAGTGACTGCAACAGTAATCTTCTCATGGAAAGTATGAGAATGGCATAGGATGGGGCAAGATTTAAATCGGTTGTACATAGGGTCTTTATGAGTCAGAGGTGACTTGATAAAGCACCTAGGAAGAACAGAATAAGAAAAACATTTTAAAGTAGAGAGTATAAAATATTAAGATTGTAGCTTTTAAAGAGTAATTTCAAATAAAGAAAACACTCATTTTGTACTTCTAGGAATAAAAATATGGCATATAATCTTTTTCATGTAATTTTTTATTTTATAATTAAGACAGTTTTATATTCATTTAATTTTAAAAAATAAGTCTCACTGTATACTTTAGAACTAAACATATTCCCAACTAGTCTGCTCACTTTCACTGCTTTTTATCATAATAATAAATTATCATTAACATTTATTAAGCATCAGACATGCTTCAAAATCTTGTGCATCTGTTGCTTCAGATTGTTTACTCATAACCCAGGATTTGGACCTTTTACTAATACCACTTTACAAACAGAGAATTTAAATTATGATAAATAGCATACTCTAGGTAACACAGAATAAGTTGCTGCCTGCCTCAAAAGTTTAAACAGAAAACACAGTGACTTCCTAAGGATCTTTCTAATAATATTACAAATATAAAAATATTTAGAACACATTTTAAAAATATATATGATTGTGCTCTTAAAATATAACACAGTTTGAGTGTACTTGAGAAATTATATAAGAGCTTTGGAAAAGGAGAGCGCATAGGTTATTTTCTTAAAATGGAGTGTGTGTAATAAAGACCTTGGTGAGACCATCAAAGATAAAAAGAGCAAAGATGAAAAATAAGGGCAAAATTAGATTTAAAAAAATTTGTTTGTTTGTGTTGTTATGTGCCATTAAATTGCCTGTAACTCAAAGCTATCCTATGTACAGTAGCTCTGAAATCTGCCTTAGTCTGAGCCAGTCTCACTAACTGACACACCTATCCCCGTTAACCCCAGTTACTATGTCAGTCCATCACATCTGGGGTCTTCCTCTGCTACACTGTCTCTTCCAAAGCATAATGTCTTTCTCCACAGACTGGTCCCTCTTGGCCACATACTCAAAGTATGTGAGACAGAGCTTCAAAATCCTTACTTCTACAGGGCAGCTTTGGGTTCACCTCTCCAGTACAAACTTGTTTGTTCTCTTGGCAGTCCATGATATGTTCAATACTCTTCTCCACCACAACTACTCAAAGGCATCGATTCTTCCTCTGTCATCTTTAGTCATTGTTCAGCCCTCTTATACATAGCAAGTATTTGTGAATGATTTGGATCAAGTGCATCTTAGTCCCTAGAATGACATTGTTACCCCTCAGAACTCTGGAGAGGTCCCTGATAGCAGACTTACCCAGTGCACTTGTCTTTTGATTTCCTGACTTATACAAGACTGTTGATTGTGTAGATGAGCAAGATGAAATTGTTAACAAATTTTATTTCTTCTTTTCCATCAGTCATGGTACTGCCAGTTGGCCTGGTGGTGAGAATCTTTGATTGGTGGTTGTTGGGCGTTTTTTTTTAAAGTTTTTTTTTTTTTACCCTAACTTTATAGTTGTATTTAAATTTTTGTATTTTTGAAAATGCTCATGATTAACTTAAATTTTTAAATTATTTATTTGAATCATTAATTCGTATACATAGGATAGGAGCTATGGTAGCCTAGTGACAAGATGCTGTGCTGCAATCCCAGAGGTATGCTGTTGGAGTCTACCAGCTACCCCTTGGGAGAAAGATAGGTAATCTCCTCCCATGCTATTAACTGCCTCGGAAAACTCACTGGAGGGTTAGCTATGGGTTGGTCAGACTCCATGGTACAGAACAACAACAACATACGTAGTATAAACTTTTAAAAAAATCTGCGTAAAAATATGAAGAGGAATATGTACTTTTCTCTTTTACTGTTGTCTTGTACCTACCTTGGCTTCTTCCAGAAGGAATTATTACCACTAGGCCACCAGAGCTCCCTTTTTAAATTATAGTCTTTTATTTTGTTTTCTCTTTATTTTTATATATATGAATAACTACACCATACTAAATTACTGGGTTTTGCTGTGTTCCATTGAAAAGAAAGAAATTTTCTTTTCAGCCAACAATTACTGAATACTAAGTATATATAGTCCTTCTTGTTCATGACTTTTGAGTTGGAACTGACTGATAGCTGACCCTCTAGCGAGTTTTTAGAGACTCTGACATGCTTGGTAGGAGATTGTCCATTGTTGTCCCTGTAAGCAGCTGGCAGGTGCAGTTTTCCTTGCTTTGGAGTTGACAGTGCAACTCCCCACCCACTAGGTAATCAGAGATCCCTCTTAGTTGCTTAGTATTGATTTTTAAATACTTGATATCATTTAATTATGTTAATTTACTTACAAATCCTATTTATTATCACTGGTTTACAATAAAAGGAACTGAATCACTCAGCAAGTACATGGTGGAACTTGGAGTTAAAGACAGGCAGTTTGACTCCTGTAGAGCACTGTTCTACTGTATTGTATTAGCTCTTGATGTTGTGTGTTGTTACGTGCTGTCCAGTCACTTGTGACTCCTACTAATGACCCTGTGTACAACAGCACTGAATCTTGCTTTATTTTTGAGCCAACCTCATTGTCTCTGACTTAGCTACCCCATATCCCCAGTCACTGAGTCAATTCATCTCATCCAGGGTCTTCCTTTCTTGTGCTGTCCCTTTACCCTTCCAAGAATGATGTCCCTGTGCAAGGACTGGTCCCTCCTTGCAACATGCCCAAAGTATGTCAGATGAAGCTTCAAAATCCTTGCCTCCAAGGAGCATCTTGGTTCCACCTTCTCCAGGAAGAACCTGTTTGTTCTCCTGGCAGTCAATGGTATATTCAACATTCTTCTCCAGCACCACAACTCAAAGGTATCACTTCTTTTGTCATACTAGTTATTGTCCAACTTTGATGCATAGCAAGTAATTGCAAATGCAGTGGCCTAGATCTTGAACACCTTAGTCTCTAGACTGATACTGTTATTTTTTAGTACTCTGGCAAGGTCCCTTTGCATTTTTTCCCACTGCAGTTCATCTTTTGTTTTCCTGAATGTTTTGTTTTCAAGAATGTTGATTGTGGGACCAAGTAAGCAGAAGCTGTTAACAATCGCAGTGTCTTCACCATCTATCATAATGCTGCCATCTGGCCCAGTCGTGAGAATCTTTGTTTTCTTGATGTTGAGCTTCAGTCCATATTGAAGGCTGCAATCCTTGGCTTTCTCCAGCAAATGCTTTGGATCTTATGTATGATACCCACGGATTTTTTTTCACATTTATATGATGTTTAAACATATTAACATAGAGTAATTTATTTAGTAAGTTGACTACTAGGATCAAAGTTTTCCAATCTTTTTTTAAAATTTTTATATTTATGTGTGTGTGTGTGTGTGTGTATTGTCAAATTGTATCTGACTGGTACAGGAGAAGATTGTCCCTCCTTCTCCAGCAGAGCATCTGGTGGATTCGAACCACATACCTCTGAGATTGTAGTGCAGCTTCTTGCCACTAGGCCACCAGAGCTCCTTAGTTTTACAATCTTTTAGTAGTACAAGTAGTGACATTGTAACTGTATATATATATATATATATATATCCACAGGATAGGATAAGATTGTTAACAGAGTCACTATAATTTGTATGGGACTTGATATTGACCTAACAGTACGGGACTTGATATTGACCTAACAACAACATCTATACACACACACACACACACACACGTACTAGAACACATTTCTGAATCAAAGAGTATATATATTTTAATTTATTGCCCTATCTAAAGACTGCCAATCTGAATTCATGTTTATAATATATGAGAGGGTCTGGTTTTCTGCATTCTCACTAATGCAGTATATTGCCAAACTTTTGTCTTTACCAATCTTGTGAATTGACTTTATTTCAGGAAGAATTATGACATTGTATTTAATTGACATTTCTCTTATCAGAAAGATTGACTAGCTTTACATAGGTTTATTTGCCTTAGATTTTGATTCCTGTGAACTGTCTATTCAGAATCTAATTTTTCTATTAAATTGTTGACAGTTCCTTACTGGTTTTTAAAATTAGTCCTTTCTGTTATTCTTACTGATTAATACATCTTTAAAATAGTGTTATACCTCTTCCAGGGTAGTTTAATAAATATTTTTTCTTTCTTATAAATTTTCTGGCAATGGTCTCTCAGCGTTTTCTCTGGGGCAAAAAGTGCCATTTAAAAAATATTTTTGTAGTGGTAAGAAGCTGCACTGCAATTCCAGAGATACATGGTTCGAATCCACCAGATGCTCAGCCGGAGAAGGAGGGGCCATCTCCTCCTGTACCAGTCAGATCCAATTTGACGGTACACACACAGATAAAAAAATAAAAATTAAAAAAGAAATATTTTCGTGAGATAAAGGTTTTTAGGTTGACAGTTTTCTTTTTTCTTTCTTACTTGACATTTATTGCTCCATTGTCTTCTAGCTTGCATAATTTTTGAAGAGAAGTCTGCTGTAGTTTTATCTCTGTTGTAATAGTTCTAGCTGTTTTAAGATTCTCTTCTTGTCATGAATTCTGAGTAATTTGAAAATTATATTACTTGACATGATTTTCCATATTCCTTTTTTCTTCTAGGGGTTAATTGATTTTCTTGGATATATATAATGAATATATAATGTTTACATATATATATGTATGTATATATATAAGTATATAAGTGTGTGTGTATATATGTGTGTGTGTGTATATATATATATATTGAATGTATCATTTTCTTCAGATCTAGAAGTTTTTGGGCATTATTTCTAGACACTTTATTTCTATTCCCCTCACCTCTCACCCTCCTGCACCATTTTCTCCTTCTAGGACGACTCACAGTTTACTGATGCTCCAGGTGTTTTATTTGTTGACAATGCCTTAACTTTCTGTGCTTCATTTTAGATAGCTTCTGTTTCTATGACTAGTGATCTTTCCATAGTGATCCAATATGTGATCTGCTAGTAGTAAACTTCATCATTACTGTTGTTGTTATATACAGTGGAGTAAGAACAGACTCATAACTAACCCTCCAGAAGGTTTTCAGAGACTGTAAATTGCTTAGGAGGAGATTGCCCATCTTTCTCCCAAGGAGTAGCCAGTGGATTTAAACCTCTTGCTTTTGGATTGGCAGAATTAAAATACTGTATGTTTTACATATGAACATCCCATTTGGGTCTTAGTATTTTTCAATAATATTTTGTTTAGGTGAAAACTTAAATAGCAAATTAGGCTCCTGTTTCATAATTTTCACATTACTTATTCCATTATACTGGTTAGATAGATTTTTTTTAAAAAGAAATTTTCCCCCCATTTCCTTTACCTACCCCTCCCTCCACCCATCAAATTATATGACCCTATGATTAACCACCCCCATCCTTACCACTCTGCTCCCATCTGCGCCCCTTGGATCCCCATACACATTCTACAATTATAATATATACAGTATTTGTTGTTATGGGGCTGAGTTCACTTAGCATGATTCTCTCCAGTTCCTCCCAGGTTAGGTAGTAATTTCTTTACAGGTGCTGGGTAGTATTCCATCATGTATACTATCATTTCTCAATCCATTCTAGTGTGGTTGGACATTTGGGTTATTTCCATGTTCTTGCAGTGGTGAATAATGCTGCTGTGGACATTGGTATACAAGTCTTCATTTGTGCCTCTGCTCTCATTTTCTCAGGGAATATTCCAAGCAGTCAGTTCATTCTGGTTATACCATTTACAGTGCTATAATTTTCTCTGCTTCCTTACTGTCTTCATCTGTACTTTAATTTTTAAAGGAACTCATTACTTATAGGTGATACTTCAGTTTTATAAGCCCGTCTGTAATTTAGCCAAAGGTGTAACCTCAAGGGATAATTTCTGATTAAAGTTTTAAGAGTGTCTAAGGGAGGTTCTCTCGTCTATACTGGTCCAGTAAGCCTGGACTTTGTAGGACTCTGATTTCTTGTTGGGTCTTCTTTTAAAAACGACCTTTTCTTAGTTCATCATGTTTCAGCTTTCCTTGAGTATGCTTCAATGATTTTTACTAATTATTTTAAGGTCTTTGTCATCTTCTCTATCATCTCTGTTTGTTTTTAATTTTTAGACCATAATTGGACTCTACTGTGCAGTTCAGTTTTTTGAATCTTGTTTTAAGCCTTCTAAAGGCTCTCCTCCATACGATCTCCACACTGCTTGGTGAGAACGAACTTTTTCTTAGATTTATGTGAACTTTTAGAGTTGTTTTGCCTAATATTTTTGAGTGGTTCTTTCTCCAGCCTGGCTGCATTTCACCCCACAGAAGCACGTATTAACACTTGGCCAGAAATTTGCAGGGAACTCTCTCCAGATAACTGAAGTGCCTTTTCTGTGCAGCCTCTTCTTTTTAGTACTCTGGCCTGTAAATTATAATAACTGCTTTGCCCTCTGGGAACTGTCTCTCTCTCTCAACCTGACAAAGTGGCTGAACTCTGTTTCTGTTTGGACACCTTGTTGTGTTCAACATTCTAGAAACCTTTTCCAACATAAAGTTAGGGCAATCCAAGTGTCCACTTGAGTTGTTCTCTTTTTCTGAGAAACCACAGATCTGCACTGCCTGTGGTTCAATATCTGAAAATAGTAGTTTTATATAATTTTGTCTAGTGTTCCATTTGTTTGCAGTGTAAAGGCTCCATTTGTTTACAGTGTAAAAGCTGTTCTTAGAGTAGTTAATCTTTGAGTGAAAACCTGAATCCTCTTCCCTCTATTGAGTGTTTTGCTTCCGAATCCTCCAAGGAGCAGCCTGGCTTCACCCTCTCCAGGATGAACTTGTTTGCCTTCCTAGCAGTCCGTGGTACCCTCAATACTCTTCTCCAGCACCACAGCTCAAAGGCATCAACTCTCCTTCTAACCTCCCTAATCATTGACCAGCTCTCTGATGCATAACAAGTAATTGCAAAGACCATGGCCTATATCAGGTGCACCTTAGTCCACAGACTGACATCATTGCTCTTCAGTACTTTGGAGGGGTCTCTGACAGCAGACTTTCTCAGTGCAGTTTGTCTTTGAATTTCCTGGCTGCTGGTACCAAGAGTGCTTTTGGTACAGTCACAAAATTATACAGCAAATATCCCAATCAATTTTGTATAATTTTCATCACCCCAAAAAGGAAGGAACTCTGATAGCATTGTGTATAACATGTCAGATTGCTAAGCAGAAGGTCAACAGTTTGAATCCATCCACTCCTTCAGGGGAGAAAGATAGGCTGTCTCTGAAATCCACTGGATGTTATTGGTTTAGCAATCGCTTCCATGCACTTTAAGGCCGCCAGCAGTTCAAGGCCGCCAGCCACTCAGTGGGAGAAGGATGGGCAGTCTCTCCTCCTGTGTCATTAACTGCCTCTGAAAACCCTCCAGAAGGTCAGCTATGGATCAGTTGCAACTCAACAGTACACAACAACATGCTGAAGTTACATGGAAAAAAGACAGTCTAGCAGTTTTGTTCCATTCCAGAAAAACTTTCAGATCAACGCCAAGAATGTGGTGACAAATAATTAGGAAAGATAACATCTTTGGATCAAGACTGACAAGAAGAAAGGGCTCTGGTGCTCATCTCCAAAAAGAATATGGCACGAGGGCCAGGCAAGCCCTCCAAGCACTGGACCTTTAGCACTGCTCATAGATTCAGATTTCTTCTCTGAAGCTAGCAAATCAAATTAAATAACTGGGATGTTTTTTAAAATAAAGTCCAGACAGTTATAAAAACCATGCTCTTGACATATTTTCCTTTCAAAATTTATATCAAACACAGTTTTTTTATTCCAATAGCTCAGATTCCCCCCCCCCTTTCTTAGCCCACTATGTAGCTGTAGTCTTATGATTGTTCTGCCTCAAGATGTAAACACAGAAAAAAAAGTAATGTTATCTGCATAATATTCTCTCTACACACTACTGCTAAATGGAATTCCTTTTTTTTTTTTTTAAAGATGAGGGGTCTGGGAAGGAAGCAGAAAGAAAAGTTCCATCTTGGATTTTCACAACGTCTTTCTCCACAGATCATGAATCTGACTCTGATGCTAAGGTGACAGTGTGTATAAGTAGGTTTTTGTTTTCAGTGAAGGAGACCTGGGGAAAGATGGTGTTTATCTCATTCTCTTCCTCAACTGTGAACTAGGGCACGCTTCACCATCTCATGGCCTTCCATATAATCCTGGTTGCCTTCAGTGGCAAATGTATAGATCCATCCTGGTTTGCTATTGCAATTTATGCAGCCAGGGAGCATGACACAGGCTTGAACTGCATTGCACGTTGATTAGGCAATATTTGTATGAAACAGTCCAGGATAAGAGGTGCATAGCAAAGTAAATGGGGGGGAGGGGAAGAGATTATGCAACAATGAATGAATTCTTTTAAAGTGAAGGGAGGGTAAGGGAGGAAAATATGCAGCAATGAATGAATGAAAAATCCAACTTTTCTGTACACTTCCATTAAATCACAATTAAAAAAAAATGCCTGGCCAGTGGTGCCTGTGAAACAAGTGGAGATGAGTTCTTGTGAGCAGTTGGTCAGAATCATTATTGCAGTTTGATCACAAGAAAACATTTTGAGTACCAGCATATTGTTAAGGAAAATGCTGCCCGTTTTTATAGTTTGAAATTCTCAAAACCCTGAGGGGGTTTGACATTCGTAACTCTTTAGGGCTTGATTCACTTCTGCTGAGATGATGCCACCGTATAACCCGCTCTCCAGGTTTAGTCAGGTCTTGATCTTGGCCTCACTTCTGAATATATTAATATTTTTAAGATTCACTCATATTGTGATATTAAGTACTTCATTACTTTTAATTGATAGATAGTAACCCCTCAAAGAGCTCTTCTCTCTTTTTTTGCATTTGAACACTTTATTAAATGTTAGCAGGAATACTGTGTTTTCAGCTACTCAGTTTGTGGCAGTTTGTCATGTAGCAATGGGAAAAGAGTACATCTACTTTTTTTCTTTCATGGCCATTAAATAGGAACGAATAGCTGACCCTCCAGTAAGTTTTCAGAGGCTGTAAATTGCATGATAGGAGCAGCTGGTGGATTCAAATCACTGGCCTTTGGGTTGGCAGCATAGCTTTTTAACCACTAGGCCATCAGTATTCTCAAAGCATGTGTTGTAGAAAAGTAAAAAACTATAGCCTTCAGTATGGATTAAATCTCAACATCAAGAAAAGAAATCCTCATCACTGGACTAATAGGCAATGTAATAATAGATGGGAAAACGGCAAAGTTGTCAACAATTTCATTTTACTTTGATTCATAACATCAATGGTAACAGCAGTCCAAAATACAAAAGATGTGTTGCATTGAGGAAATCTGCTGTCAAGGACCTCTCCAAAGTGTTGAAGAGCAAGGAGATCAGTTTAAAAGACTGAGGTACGCCTGATCCCAGTCATGGATCGATTCTGTGAGTGGAGTGGTGGGAATGAATGCATTTGAGACGGCGAGGTTGGCACAGGATAGAACGGCGTTTAGAACTCTTGTACATAGGGTCGCTATGAGTCGCAAACGACTCAATGGCACAGAACAACAACAACAACAACAACATGCATTTGAAAGTTGGACAATGAATAAAGATGATAGAAAAATTGATGCCTTTGATTTGCACTGGAGAGGAGTTCTGAATATCTCATGGACTGCCAAAATAGCAAACAAATCTATTTTGGAGAAAGAATAACCAGGGTGCTCCTTAGAAGCTGAGTTTTTAAAAAATTTTTGCTCACATACTTTGAGCATGTTGTCAGAAGGATCCAATCCTTGGAAATGGACATCATGCTGGGAAAGGTCAGAGAAAAAGAGGAAGACCCTCAACAAGATAAATTGACAGAGAGACTATAACTTATCAGAGATGGTAAGGATGGTGCAGGGGAGGGGCAAGTTTCAGATTTTTTATTGCTATGAGTTATAATCAGCTTGATTGAGCCTAACAACCACCAACAGGGAATTCTGGTGGCATAGGACCCAAATGCTGAGCTGCTCTGGTGGTTTGAATCCACCAGTTGCTGTGATGTGATTGAAACCTAAGGGATTATGAATTGGAACTACTCGATAACATGAATGAGAGAGAGGCTAGCACACTGATAGTGTATTAATTCTGTAGGACTTCTGTAACAGATTATCACAGACTGGTAGTTTGAAACAATGGGAATTTATTCTCTCGCAATTCTGGAGGCTAGAAGTCTGGAATGAAGATGTTGGCAGTCATGTTCTCTCTGAAGTCTCTTCAGAAATATTCTTAGGTGCATACATTCTGCCTCTGGAGATTTTTATTGTTATGTGTAATCAAGTTGGTAGCAACTAATGGCTGACTCTAGTGGATTTTCAGATGCTGTAAATCACTTGGGTGGAGATTGCCCATCTTTTTCCCCACAGCTGATGGATTGAAAAGAGCTGCCCTTGGTTTGACATTCAGCCTCCAGAGCTCCCTTCTGCCTTCTACCTTTGGTAGTGACCATACACTCCTTATCATGGTGTGCCATTGAATCAGGACCAATCCATAGCTGACCTTCCACTGGGTTTTCAGAGGCAGTAAATTGTGTGAGAGGAGATTGCCCTAAGATAAGTAGCACACTAGTTACTAAAAGGCAAATGTTAACAGTGTCTCAAATGTCTGATCTGTACAACTCCATGATTTCCGACATCGGTTGTTCCTCCTCTGTTCAATTTCCCCACTTTATGTCTCTTGGTTTCTGTGGTTTGCTGGAAGGTGTCACAGAAACCCATCAGGGAAATGACTCATGTAACTGTGGGTGATACAGGCCAGTGTTATAGGGCCTGCTGAACGAGTGGATCAGAATCCTGTAGATTTTCCGTTACGGCACAGCTGGATGCTCTGTCCCAGGAAAGCAAGAGTATGAACACTGAACTTCAATGAGTTTGTATAGTATGTTTGGAAAGTAGGAGAGGAAAACCCTCAATGAGATAGACAGATAGACAGACCGACTGACCAGTGACTTCAGCAGTGGGCTCTAGTGTGTTTTGAGATGATGAGAATGGCACAGGATAGGGCAGGGTTCAGCTTGGCTATTTGTAGGGTTGCTATGAATTATACTCAACTCGATGGTACCTAACAACAACCACCACCATGTGGTGGGGTTTAATACAATAAATATTTCATCACAAAATAAACAGTTAATCAATGGCTAGAAAGAACATTTTGAACAATAAAACCTTGACACTACATACTCCTTGACTTGGAACTTCATCACTCTAATCTCTACCATTTGTCATCTCTTCCTTGTGATTTTCTCTTGTGTTTTCACATAGCATTTCTTTCTGCGTCTCTGTATTTCTAAATATCCCTCTTCTGTCATTTAGAGCTCACCTTATTCCAGTAAGGATCATTTTGATGGCAGTGGGTTTGTTAAAGATGGGTTGGACCCCCCACCCCCAGTATGCCTTAATTTCCCATGAGATTTAATGGCTCTGAAAACCTGTTGGAGGGTCAGCTGTGGATCAGTTTCGACTCTCTGGCACACAATAACAACAACATGCCTTCATTTCAATTTTATTACATCTACAAGTACCTTATTTCCAAATAAGATAAATTCACAGGTCCTGAGAAGTAGTCAGTAGTAATAGTGTTGGTGGTGTGGTATGTTACATGTTATGCTGCTAACGAAAAGGTCAGCAGTTTGACTCCACTGGCCACTCTGTGGGAGAATGATGGGCAATTTCCTTGTGTAAAGATTTATAGCCTCAGAAACCTATGAAAGAACCCTATGGTTTGGAATTTGATAAATAACAGTGGGTTTGAGTTGTGGAGGGGTTTTGAGTGGTATCATTTAACTCATTGTAGATGGATATACAGCATCTTATTTGTTGTTTATCATTTGATGGCTTTTGGGCAGTTTCTAGTTTTGGTCTCTTAAAACTTGCTATAAACATTTGTGTGCAAAATTTTGTGTGAACATAGGTTTTAATTTCTCTTAGGTTATTAAGTGCTTTTTAAAGTCTTCCAAGGGAGCTCTAGTGGCAAGAAGCTGCACTGCAATCCTGAAGGCACACTGTTCGAATCCACTATTTGCTCTTCTGGAGAAGGAAGGGCTATCTTCTCCTATGCCAGTCAGATCTGATTAGACGGTACGCAACAAAAAAAAAAAAGAAGAAGAAGAAGAAATTAAAAAAATGAAGCCTTTTGTATTTTTTTTATAATTAACTTTTTCTTTTGGGTTGTTGTTTTTATGTGCCATGTGTTTTTAGTTGCCTGTGACTCATAGTGACCCTATCCACAATAGATAGACAAATCTAGATAGAATCTTGCTCTAACCTGAGCCAGTCTCATTGTCTCTGACACATCTATTCCTGTTACCCCAATTGCTGTGTCAGCACATCTCATCCAGGGTCTTCCTCTCCTGTACTGTCCCTCCACCCTTCCAAGCATGATGTCCTTTTGCAAGGGCTGATTTCCTCCTGGCTACATGCCCAAAGTATGTGAGATGGAGCTTAAAATCCTTGCCTCCAAGGAGCAACTTGGTTTTACCCTCTCTAGGACAGACCTGTTCTGCTGTCAGACCTGGCCAACTGACTGGAAGAGATCCATATCTGTTCCACTTCCAAAAAATGGTGATCTGACAGAGTGTGGAAATTATTGAACAGTATCACTGGTATCATATACAAGCAAAATTCTGCTGAAGATTATAAAACTGGAACAGAGAACTGCCAGAAATGCAGGCTGAGTGTAGAAGAGGTCATAGCACTAGGGACATCATATCCAGTGCCAAATGGTACTTGGCTGAAGGCAAAGAGCACCAAAGAAATGTCTATCTGTGTTTCTTTGACTGTGCAAAGGCACTTGATGGTGTGGGTCACAACAAACTGTGGCTAACATTGAGAAGAATGGGAATGTCAGAAAACTTAAGTGTGTTCATGCGAAACCTATACTTGATCCAGGAAGCAATGATCAGAACTGAGCAAGGAAACTGTACATGGTTCAAAATAAGGAGTGCATCAGGGATGTGTCCTGTCTCCATACCTTTTCTTAATTTGTTTGAGGTACAACTCAGAAATAAATTTTTCTAAATTGCTCTGTCTTTTCTGACTTTGCATTGTACTGTTTTCTGCTAAGCAGAAAAATTTCCTTTTTACATATCAGTCATTTCTTTCATGGTTCAGTCAATTCTATGTGGTATTTTCATAGTGCTTTTATGGTTAATTAAAAAAAATTTATTATTTTTTTATGTGTACTATCAAATCAAATCTGACTGGTACAGGAGGAGATTACCCCGCCTTCTCCAGCAGAGCATCTGGTGGATTTGAACTGCACACTTCTGGGATTTTTTTTAATGGTTAATTTTTTGTTTGAATGGCACTTTATTGAAGAACTCATTTCTCCCCCACAGACTTGAGCTGTCACTTTTACCATATATAAACTGTGTATATATATAAAATACATATGTATCTATTTGGACCTATTTCTAAATTTTTGTTTGGAATTGATTTGTGATTTATGAACAAGTTTTATATACTGCTTCATTTCTTAAACCTTTTTATACATATTTTCTTAGGAATATTTTTTACTGTTCTTTTTGTTTGTTTGTTTGTTTTCGTTTTTGTTTTTTACTGTCCTCCTATAGTGAGCTCTGGTGACTTTTTGGTAAGAGATTGTGTTTGCCAGCACAAGGTTGCACAGTTCAAATCCACCAGCTGTCCACAAGAGAAAGATGGAAAGTCAACTCCCATGCAATTAACTACATCTAAACACCCTTTGAAGGGTCAGTTATGGGTTGGTTCTAACTCAGCAGTGTGCATGCGTGTGTACACACACACATCCCTGCTTGTATTTTCTGTAGGTATTTTAGGAAGTTCTGGTGGAATAGTAATAAGAAGCTGCAGTCCCACCCTGAAGGCATGCATTTCAAACCTACCAGCTGCCCTGTGGGAGAATGATGGGCAATCTCTTCCTCTGTGATATACTGCCTCAGAAAACCCACGGAAGGGTGAACTATGGGTTGGTTCTGACTTGATGGTACATAACAATATAGTTACTTTAGATTTTGTTTTTCTAGTACCAAGTTTGGAAGCAAGAGTGGCATCTATTTCCTAAACAACATGCCTCTCGAAACTCTATGAACTTTGATAAATGATAATAGTTGTAGAAAAGCTTCAGGCCTTTTGTTCATAGGGTCACTATGAGTCATGCTCGCTTAGCAGGCAGTCAGCACAGCAACAGCAACAATACCAAGTTAAAAGTGTTTTTATTACTTTTTTGGAAAAGATAAAACTCTATTTTCACATTTTTAAAAATTATTATTTTGTGTACGTGTACTGTCAAATCAGATCTGACTGGTACAGGAGGATATTGCGCCTCCTTCTCCGGCAGAGCATCTGGTGGATTCTATTTTCACATTTTAAATCATTAATCCGCCTTTTAAGCAAGGACCCAGAAGGTGGGCCTCTGAGATTAACAGTTGGTAGGGGGCTGGGAGCTTCTTGTTTAAAGCAATTAGGACCCAGAAGGTGGGCCTTTGTGATTAACAGTCTATTGGGGATTGAGAGTCTCTTGTTTAAAAAAGTGCAGCTGGAGTGCTCCTTGGAGACAAAGATGATAATGCTTCAGTCATGTTTCTATGAGAGGCTATTCCTTGGAAAGGGACATCATGCTTTGAGAGGCAGAGGGTTGGCAAAGGAGAAGACCCTCAATCAGGTAGATTGACAACAGTGACGCCACAATGGGTTCTAGTGTGTCAGAAAGTGTGGGGATGGCACAGATAGGATAGGGTTCGGATCTATTGTTCATAGGGTCATTAATGGTTGTACTCGACTTGATGGCACCTAACAACAACAATATACTATCTTGGATTCTGTTTCTAAATAATTAGTTTACTTAGCACCGTTTTTCAGTTGTCATTGTCGTTTCCCCCTTCCCCCCCAATTTATCTATAATGCCATTCCTTTCACAAATTTTTATTTATATATACATCTGTTGATTGCCTAGTTCTGGACTAATTCTGTTTTGCTAATTTGCTTAGTCTCTGCAATAGTACCATTCATTGTCTTAACTGACTTCATTGCTTCAGAGAAAGTCTTGCTGACTATTAATGCAGGTGTCTTACTATATTCTTTAAGTCTCTTAAGAAGCACTTTTCAAGATATGTATATTTAGATTAGCATATGGAACTATAGAGAACATATGACTTAGTATCATAGAGAATGTCAAATATATGTCATCCTTTATAATTGTAAACTTTATTTTACTACTTGTTTACTGAAAAGCTTTAATCAATAGAGTAACGTTCAATGAAATATATATAATTTTAATAAGTGTAAGACACTGTGGTAAATTTTGCAGATGTCAGGGTGAATAAAATTGCTGTTGTTAGGTGCCATCAAGTTGGCTATTACTCCTAGAAGCCCTATGAGCAGATCCCACCCTTGTCTTATCCAGCACTGTCCTTCTCATATTCTTGGTATGCTCTAGCTCATAGTTCTTGTCACTGTGTCAGTTTATCTTGTTGAAGGTCTTCCTGTCTTTCACTGACCCTCCATCATCTTTCCAAGCACGATTCCTTTTTCCAAGGACTGGCCCACTCCTGACAACATGTCCAAAGGATGTGAAACAAAGTTCTCCCATCCTTGCCTCTAAGGAGCACCCCAGTTGCATTTTGTCCAAGATAGATTTGTTTCTGTGATTTACTGCCTTTGAAAAGCTGTTGGAGGGTCATCTGTAAGTCGGTTCCTACTTGATGACAAAACAACAAAATAAGATTAAAATTAGATTTTTACCAAATGATATTGTATTTTAGAAAGTTTTTTTTTAGCCTGTCAACATTTTATGACTTTGCTGATTATACTGATGATAATATTAAAAAAATACATTATATGAAGTCTGACAACATTTAGAAAATTGGTATAAATCATTAAAGGTTTTTTAAGGCTATAATATCAACAGTGAGCTAGGTATAAGGTCAAAACTCTTGAACTCCTTGCTGTGACATAGGAGCTGCTTCATAGCTGACCATCTATTGGGTTTCTGAAACGGCAAAGTGCACAGGAGGCAACTGCTCGTCTCTCACTGTGCACTTGGTGAATTCCAGCACCAAAGAGGCCCAGCCTTTGAGTTAGCAGTACAACTCTCCACTGGAGCCACCAGGCAAGTAGAAGTTTGCTCCCCATTCTAAGTGAGAAATGATGGGAACCTAGATTAGAAGTCAATAAACACAGTTTCCAGACCAAATCCGGTCTTCTCCCAGATTTGGTAAAATCTATGAACTAAGAATGTTGAGCCAAACAAGCTGAAGCTGCTAACAAAATCAGTCTCTTCGCTGTCTGTCATGATGCTGCCAGTCTCACCCAGTGGTGAGAATCTTTGTTCCCTTGGTACCAGCAGCCAGAAAATCAAAAGACTAATTGCACTGGCAAAGTCTGCTCTCAGGGACCCCTCCAGAGTACTGAAGAGCAATAATGTTAACCCGGAGACTAAAGTGTGTCTGATCCAGGCCATGGTCTTGACAGTTACTTGCTATTTATCAGAGAGCTGGACAATGACTAAGGATGATAGAAGAAGAATCAGTGCCTTCGAGTTGTGGTGCTGGAGAAGAGTATTGAATATACCATGGACGTCTAGGAGAACAAACAGGTCCATTCCAGAGAGGAAGAAACCATGCTCTGTCTGACATACTTTGGGAATGTTGCAAGGAGGGGCCAGTCCTTGGAGAGGGACATAATGCTTGGACAGGACAGCACAAGAGAAGAAGACCCTATATGAGATGGATTGACTCAGTGTCTAGGGTATTAGGGTTAGGTGTGTCAGAGATAATGAAGTTGGCTCAAGATAGAGCAGGGTTCAGGGCTGTTGTACATAGAGTTGTTGTGATGCACAGGCATGGCACATATCACAACCACCACCAACACCACCACCACCACGAACTATGAATAGCTACAAATTTTAAATAATTGAAAAATGTTAGAAAAAGAATATTTTGTGACATGTGAAATTATATTAAATTCTGTTTTACTGGTTGTAAATTAAATTTTATTGGCAAGCAGCCTGGTCTTTTCCTTTGTATGTTACCTGTGACTATTTGTAGTGCTGCAACAGCAGAGTTGAGTAGTTGTGACCTAGATTGGGTGATCTACAAAGCAACAGTAGTTAACATTGGCTCATACAAGAGAGAGAAAAAATTTTGTCAACCCCTAGATTGTGGAAGTAGAGAGAATTGCTAAATTTCAAAGATATTAAGAGATAGTATTAATAGGGTAACTGATGGAAATGGGCAATTCAGGTTCTTTCTAGGTTTCCTATTTAGAAAGTAAAGAAATCATTGATTTATAGACTTAGAAGATACTGGAGTGAGGAGAGGCATATGGAGGAGGTGATTTACATCTTCAGTATGTTGAGTTTGAGGTATCTGCATTACATCAGCATGGACCTCTCTGGGAGGATGTCCGGTATATCAGGGAGATGGACCTATACATGCGGGTTGAAGCAATGAGTGGATGATATTACCCAGGGAGCATTCATCCAGTGAAAAGAACAGAGTGTAGGTGAAAACTTTTGACATCAATATTTTAGGAACGGAAAGATCAAATGTAACCTAATAATGAAATATGACACGTAACGATTTGACAGGCATGTGTCCTTGGAGAAGGACATCATGCTCAGAAGGTTGGAGGAACAGCACAGGAGAGGAAGCTCTGAACGAATTGGATTGATATAGTAACTGGGGCAAAGGTGGTAGATGTGCAGGAGTCAGTGAGACTTACTCAGGACAGAGGAGGCTTCAGAGCGATTGTACATAGGGTCGCTATGAGTCACAGGTGATTCAGCGACACACAACAACGACAGCAACAACAGAAGGTGTCAAAGGAATTGCTCAACTAAAACTATTTTGCTGAAAGGTAGGGTTCTACTAACAAACTCATTTGAACTAACTAAAGCAAAAAAAAAAAAAAAGGAAGGGCTATTTATTGGAGGACTCAAAAGAGTATCCCATGAAAGCCAAGGGTAAGAAGGCCGTGTCACATGTCTTGAGGGATTAGCATCAAGCTCAGGAATACCAGCAGAGATAGGGAATACTGTCCATTTCTGTTTTGGGGGTTGAATGATCTCTGATTTCTGCTCCTCTCCCTCTTTACTCTGTCACACACATGGCTTCCTTACTTCTAGTTCTAAATTATTTCCAAGTTCAAACATGTAGTAGAAACTTTATTTCAAATTACAGTGGAAAAGAATGGGATTGGCCTAGTCAAGCCTTTGGATTTGTTCTCCCTGGGCCAAGCATCCATTCCTAACTGGAACAGCTCCAAGGGAGCAGTGTCACCCCCACTCTGAAAGTGTTTCCAGGGCCATGGTGGGGGCCTCACAGAGGAAAGTCTCAGAAGAGAAGGATATTCATTAGATAATATCATAAAAGAGTATAGTGTGTAAGGAAACTAGAAGCAAAAGGCAAATAGTTAACATTGTTAAAAGTGGTTTATTTTACTGTATTCCTTTCCTTTTGAAAATAACTAGAACATATTGTGTGTGAAATTTACTAATACTTAAACTTAATATTTTGCCACTTAAACTTGTTTATACACACAAATTCCTAGAAAACATTGTTAATAATACTTTCATATTTCTGCAGGATAGTTTTTACACTGTATTGCTGTCACTATAGAAATTTTCTCCATTTATAGGTGAGGAAACTGAGCTACAAAGAGATAATGTATCTAAGCCATTATACCGCAAAAGCAGAAGTACACACATTTTGAGAAGCTTGCCTGCCACACAACCCACTAAAAGCTCTCTCATCTGTATGTTACTGTTAGATACCACTGAGTCAGAACCAACTCAGAGCCAACTCTCCAGTGGGTTTTCAGAGGCAGTAAGTCACATGAGAAGAGACTGCCCATATTTCTCCTGAGGAGCAGCTAGTGCATTTGAACCACTTGCTTTTGGGTTGACACAGCATTTCCTTACCACTAAGCCTCCAGAACTCCTCATCTGTATAGGTCAGCCTTATTTTTCTCTCTATGATCTTTTTACATAGTCATTGAGAATCAGGACTGAGTATGACTTGGTTTGTTGAATTAAAAATTAGTTCTAGAATGGAAGTTCTGATGGCCTAGTGGCAAGAAGCCTCACTGCAATCACAGAGGCACATGGTTTGAATCCACCAGATGCTTTCCTAGAAAAGGAGGGGCAATTTTTTCCTGTACCGGTCAGATCTGACTTAACAATACACAAGAAAAAAAGGGGGAGGGGGAAGTAGTTTCAGAGCCTTTACACACTATGTTGTTATGTGCCGTAGAGTTGCTTGCAACTCATAACAACTCTATGTACAACAGCCCTGAACCCTGTTTTATCTTGTGTCAGCATTATTGTCTCTAACACATTTATCCTCATTACCCTGGTCACTGAATCAGTCCGTCTCATTGAGGGTCTTCCTCTCTTGTGTTGTCCTTCCACCCTTCCAAACATGATGTCCCTCTACAAGGACTGGTCCTACCTTGCAACATGCCCTATGTATGTCAGATGAACTCAGAATCCTTGCCTCCAAGGAGCATTCTGATTTCACCTTCTCCAGGACGAACCTGTTTGTTCTCCTAGCAGTCTATGGTATATTCAACACTCTTCTCCAGCACCACAGCTCAAAGGCATCAATTCTTTATCATCCCTAGTCACTGTCCAGCTTTCTGATGCATAACATAGCTGTAGAAAAAAGAATAATGAAGCAGATAGACATAATGAAACAGAGGTAAGAGATGGTCCTGTTAATAGTTCCAGTTTCTCTTTTATATTGCACTTCATTCTACCATAGGAATTTCTAATACAATATATATCCTTATCACCTCTCTCTTTTTTTTAGTTATTTCTACTATTTATAGGTTGAGTCTCCAAAAATGCAGGTTTATCTTGTTTTAAAAACTCATATTTTAGGGAGCTTTGTTGGTATAGTTCATAGCAAATTGTACTGCTAACCCCAAAATTCATATATTTACATTATACTAATTATAGCACATTATGGTAAACTGATACTGATTTACTCATTGTTCTATGTTAAAAATGACAAAAAGTATCTTTGAATATAAATCTTTGTCCATGTTTCTATCTCTGATATAGAATTGTAGGAAAAGGACTATTGAGTCAATATATATAAACATTTATAGGTGTTTTGTATACTGACATAATGTTTTCCAAAAGGTTGTATTAATTTAGCAATCTATGGAAACCCTTGTGGTGCAATGGTTAAAATGCTTAGCCACTAATGGAAAGCGTGACAGTTTGAACTCACCTGTGGCTTTGTGGAAGAAAAAACCTGGTGCTCTGCTCCATAAAAATCATAGCTTTGGAAACCCTAGGGGTTAATTCTACTTTGTCCTATGCTGTTGTTTTGATTTGCAATGTATTTGATGGCATTCAGAAAGAGCAGTGTATGAAAACAGGGCATATATATATCCTTGACATCTGTTCTTTACACTATTGCTAGAATTCAGGGTAGAATTTTTTCCCCCCTGGTGCCTGCTTTTGCAATTATAAGCTTGAAAATTAAAAATTACTATGAGTGACAGTTTTTATAATTATTTTAATTGCAAATAATTTTATTTACGTTTATTAACTTTAATGAATTGTGACTGGAACATGCCCCAGTTTAAAAAAGAATTCTGCTTATGTAATAAACAACTGAGGAAAACATTTTAGAAAGAATAAAAACTGTGATAGAACAACTGAAGGAAATATTTAGATAAGTTTCCCTGTTGTAGAATGTGCAATGAAATGATTAGATAGTGGTATAAAATTAAAAACGTTTAGGAGGTCATGTTTTCTGTTTTGAATATTGCTATTAACTGGAAAATAATTTGAAGGGCTGGCAAATTTTACTTACATCTTTTTTAAATAAGACCAACTCCGGTGGCTTAGTGGTAAGGAATTGCCCTGCTGATGCAAAGGTATGCAGTTTGAATCCATCAGCTACTCTGCAGGAGTATGATGGCCAGTCTGCTCCCATACAATTTACTGCCTCTGAAAACTTGCTAGAGGTCAGCTATGGGTCTGTTCTGACTGATGGTACACAACAACAAGAAATTTGGTAAAAAATTTCTTATGGGACGAAATGTCTAAATCCAGCTGTTAAAGCTCAGGATTCTTTAAGAAAAATAAAATAAAAACTAGAGCACATACCAGATGTAAAATTTTTATGTAGTAATGTAATTTACCAGTTATATATAGGAACAAGAATCTGTGCTACAATCTGGAAGGCAAGAGGTTCAAGGCTGCCAGCTACTCTGTGGGAGAAAGATGGACAATCTCCTCCTGTGTGAGTAATTGCCTCTGAAAACCCACTGGAGGGTCAGCTATGGGTCGGTCCCAACTCTCCAGTACAAAACAACAACAATGTAATTTACCAGTTCAGTACTCTCTAGAATACTGAAGAGCAATGATAATCAGTCTGGAGACTTAAGGTGTGCCTGATCCAGGGCATGGTCTTCGCAATTACTTGCTATGCGTTTGAGAGCTGTACAGTAACTAAGGATGATAGAGGAAGAATCCATGCCTTTGAGTTGTGGTGCTAGAGAAGAGTGTTGAACATACTATGCAGTGCCAGGAGAACTAATAGGTCTGTCCTGAAGAGAGTGAAAACTACCTGCTTCCTGGAGGCAAGGATTTTGAAGCTCTGTCTCATATACTTTGGGTATGTGGCCAGGAGGGACCAGTCCTTGGAGAGGGACATCAAGCTTGGAAGGATGTAGGGACAGAACAGGAGATGAGGACCCAGGATGAAATGGGTTGACTTGGTGACTGGAGGAATGGGATTGGGTCTCTTGGAGATGATGAGATTGGCTCAGGAGAGGGCAGATTTCAGAGCTTATGTACATAGGGTTGCTATTAGTTGCAGGTGGACTGGATGGTACATAGCAACAACATGTAATGATAAAAGTGATAATCCTAGTCTAGAGTCTTCAGAATTCTCAGCATGCTAATACGTAGATTTTTTTTAAAAGAAATTTTTTACCATCTAAAATCTTTTTTTTCTAAAGCTATTAAATTGACTTGGTTTTGGTGTTTGTATCTTCATGTTTATTTGCTTATTTCTCAAAATGACAAAATTTCTATTTTCTGTATTACAATGTTGGGCACTGGTACTTAGTAGTAAGAAGCTGTGCTACCAGCTCAAAGGAACATGGTTCACATTCCCCAGCTGCTCTGTAGGGAGAAGATGGACAGTCTCCTCTTGTAAGATTTACTGGCTCTGAAAACCCAACAGAGGAAAAGATACAGGTTGATTCCTACTCAAAGGCACATGACAGCAGTATGTTATATAATGCTCCCTATGGTTTTGTCATTTACCCTTTGACACAAGGGCAAATATCTTCTTTGATTAATCTTACGAAAAAGAAAAAGTGATGTCATATCTTTGTTTAGAAGAGCCATGTGTAAATAATAAACATAGTTGGAAAGGGCATAAGAATAGACCTCAAATATAATAACAAATGCCAGTTAACTATCTCTGAGTTTAGTTTTTTAGAATCCTAGAGTCTGGCTCACTGCTTTCTTACTTCAGAAAAAATTACCACAAAGTTAAAATAGTGAAGAAAGGAGATTTTATCTGGCCTGTACAAAAGAGGGGAAAAGTTTGGAAACAGGACAGCATGCCACCTGTTTTGCCAGGGTCCAAAGATTCCATGTGCAAACTTACTCAACAGTACGTGTAACAGCTAAAGGTCAGTAATGTTTTTGCCTTTTCATAGATTTGCTAATCTAGTAGAGGGTCACCTTGAATCAGAACCCAGTCCCCAACTTTTGGATTGGGTCAGAGACAACAGGCTCTATTTTTGGTATGGGTCCAAGATGAAGAGTTGTAGAGAAAAATAAAGCAGAAAAGGCTGCATAAGGAGTCAATTTGAATTCTAAGTAGGGTCATTAAGGAAGACTTCATGGGTGAGAGAAGGTGCTCTGGTTGGTTTAGTGGGTAAAAGCTTTGTGCTGCTGACTCAAAGGCACGTGGTTCAGATCCACTAACTACTCTGTGGAACATAGATGGGCAGACTCCTCCTATGTGATTAGTAGCCTCTGAAAACCCACTGAAAGGTCAGCTATGAGTCGATTCAGACTTGATGACAATAAACAACAATCATTGATGAAGCAAACAATAAAGGAGAGAAAATCAGAGGAGGTGAGTAATGTAAGGAAGCAGATCTTTTGGGGCATATTTGACGCTGTTAAAAGGACTTTGAACTTTCCTCTGGATGATACTTGAAGCCATGTATCAAAATATCCCCCCTTCCACAGAACTTCATTTAAGAAGAAGAAATGACAGTTATCATTGAAAGATTTGAGCATTGGTGTGGTGTTTGATTTATTTTAAAAAATGATCTCTGTGGAACTAAAAAAATGGGGAAGTGGTGTAGTTTATAGGAAGTTGCACTGAAAACCCAAAAGAAGCACTTTTCTCTGTTGTGGAGTTTATCTTTCAATATGGTTTTTGTAGCAGTGGAACTTGACTCTGCCACGTGTATAGGTGGAAATATACAAGTAGGGTGTGTTAGCCTATCCACAAAGGGTTTGGCTATCTCAACAATCCACATGGGAATTGGCCAGTCTTGCCATTAAATTGAGTGATTCCAGTAGCAGAGAGTATCTCACCAGCGAAGGGAAGTAGGCATGCAATGGACACCCTTCTGGACCAGACATTCTGGCACCAGCTAGACATCCAGCAGCAGTGGCCATGGCCAAACCAGAGAACCAACATGAAATAGAACTGTTACCCCATCCTCAACAAACAGAACCAGAGCTAAGCCAAGAGCCTTTAGCCAAGTTTATTGGATAACTAGGGGTTGGGAGGAAGAGGCTTTGCCCAAGTTTATTGGACAATTTGGGGGTGGGAGGCAGGGGTATGAGCCAATATTGGCAAGACTGAGAACTTGGTAACACTGCCCTTAAGCCATGAGGCTCAAGGCTGAGAAATTCCTTCATGCCCATTTTGGAAGCTGTCCTGACAGTATTCTGCTACTAATTTGGACTATAACGTTTTGACTTTCCCATAGTTCTGTATGGTCTGTGAGCTATTGTGTTGGATTTTGGACCCAGCAAGCAGTAGGATTGGTGATGAGTAGAAAGAGGTTCGGGAGTGTGGGGGACATGCCTGATCTCATGGGAATTGGTTTTGTGTTGTTGATCCTTTTGATAGGAACAGTCACCAATTGTGAAGTTGGTAAAGGACAAGCATGGCTGTCCTCACATGGCCCTTGCTTTTTGTACACTGGTTGTTTGAATCTTCTTTCCTTGAGGAGAAAAAAAAGGGCAGTCTCCTGCAATTTCCAGCCTTCAAAAATCCACTGGAGGGTCAACTATGAGTCAGTTCCAACTCCACATCAATGATGAGGTAAAGATTGTAGAGATCAAGGCTGGAAGCTGTGGGGAAAACGTAAGAGTCTATTATATGAATAGAAAGGAGCTCTGGTGGCATAATCCAAAGGAGCTCTGGTACCTAGTCCATAGCGTATTGTGCTGCCAGCCAAAAGGCCAGGAGTCTCTGGCAGTTCAAATGCACCAGCTGTTCTGTGGGCTATTCTTTTACTATTCATAGGAATAAAGAAGACGAAATAAGAATCAGTGCCTTAAATTGTAGTGTTGGCAAAAAGTATTGAATATCCCATGGACTGTCAAAACCACAAACAAATCTTATCTTGCAGGATGTGTGACCAGGATACTCCTTAGCGACAAGGTGCTGAAACTTTGTCTCACGTACTTTGGGCATGTTGTCAGGAGGGTCCAGTCCTTGCAAAAAACTTCATGCTGGAAAAGGTAGAAGATGAGTGGAAGAGAGGAAGACCTTCAGTGAGATGGATTGACACAGTAACTGCAACACTGGACTTGAGAGTGGTGGAGACTGTGATTATGGGGCAGGATAGGATGAGATTTGATCTGTTGTTAATAGGCTACCTCTGAGTCATCATTGGTTCCACAGCACCTAACAACAACAACTCTGTGGGAGAAAGATGGTCATCTCCTTTCGTCAAGATTTACAGCCTTGGGAACGATGTGCCTGGGCACTATGGGTCAGAATGGACTCAATGGCAGTGAGTTTGAGTTTTTATAGCAATCAAGGCAGGAGAGAGTTGATGCCGGCTTAGAGCTGGTGATAATGACAGAGGTTGTGAGAAGTCATATTCTGAATATATTTGAAAGTAAAACTGGGAAGTGCTAATCAATTGGATATGAAAGAGGAAGTCAAAGATTATTTTTAGCCCAGGTATAGAAATAATGGAAAATTCATGTACTAAGGAGACAACAACTCAGGAGTAATTGATGGGGTAAGGAGATGAGAGAGATAATTAGTTCAGAATTGGCCATGATACTTTTGAGAATCCTATTAAGACATCCCTGATGTCTATTAAGAGGGCTAGAAAGGATCTCTGATGACACACATTGATTAAACACTTGATTACTGCCTGAAAAACATGCAATTTTAACACACCAGGCCTTCCATGGGAGAAAAAAAATCTGGCAGCCTCCTCAAAGATACTGTACTCAGAAAACCCTATACCCTATAGAAACCAGAGCTGTGACACAAACAGGTGTATACACATACATGCTTATTGCACTATTAATCACAATAGCAAGGAGAGGGAAACAGCCCAAGTGCCCATGCACAAATGAATGAATAGAAAAATGGTGGTAACAATCACACAATGGAATAAACAGCACTGAAAAACAATGAACTTATGAAAGACTATACACAACATTGACAAGTCTGGAAGACATTATGCTGACTGTGACAAAAGGACAAATATTATATAAGACCACTGTTAGAAAATTAGGAGAGGGTAAGGGAACAGGAAAAGAATGGATAGATAATGAACACCACACTGGAATAGGTGAAGGGAAAGACTATTTAAAAGGAATGGATGCTTAGACTTTCTGTGTATGACAGTTAACAATCTGGAACATGACATGCATTACCGAATTAACTGGGGGAAAGGAGGGAGGAAAATATGTATCAATGAATGTATGAAACCTCATCTTTTCTACAAACTTTCACTAAAATCTCAAGAAAAGAAAAATTAAAAATACTGAGAACCCCAGTGCCACTCTGTCACTTGGATTATTAGACATTCAAAAGAAATAGGATTAGGCAGTGGAATATACAAGTCTGAGATTCAGGAGTGTTCCAAACTAAAAAACAAAACCAAACAAACAACCCGAATAAATCTCAGAACACTCAAACTCACGGTCTAAATCTCCATGGACTCAGCTCCACTGGGTTTCCAAGGTAGTAAATCACATGGGAGGAGATAGCTCATCTGTCTCTTGTGCTGGTGAATATGAAAGTTTGATTTTAACATCCTTTGTAATTTTTTTATATTACCTAGAGAACAGACAGATCTCTCCCAGAGAGGATAAAACTAAGTTGTTCCCTGGAGGCAAGGATTTTGAAGCTCCATCTCACATACTTTGAGCATGTGGCTGGGAAGGACCGATCCTTGGAGAAAGACCTCATGCTTGGAAAGATGGAGGGACAGCACAGGAGAGGAAGACCCAAATGAGATGGACTGATATAGTAATAAGGGCAATGGGGTAGGTGTATCGGTTACTGAGACTGGCTCAGAACAGGACAGGCTTCAGAGCTGTTGTACATAGAGTCACTATGAGTCGCAGGCAACTTGACGGCACATACAGCAACACAAATTATTTTTAGCATAATGTAATTTTCCAAAATGCTCTGGAAAACATGCCCAAAGTATGTGAGATGAAGTTTCACCATCCTTGCCTCTAAGGAACACTCTAGTAACATTTCCTCCGGTTTGTTTGTTCCTTGACAGTTCGTGGGCTATTAAACCCAATACCACAATTCAACGGCATCAGTTTTTCTTCCATCTTCCTTATTCATTGTACAACTTTCAGATGCATTGGAAGCAGTTGAAAAGACCATGGCTTAGATCATGATATCTTTAAGTTTATATCCATGCTGTTTCACATTTTGAAGAGATTCTTGACAGATTTTTCCAGTGCAAATTTTAGGATATCTAGGCTGCTGCTATCATGGATGTTGCTTGCTAATATTACGTCATTAACAACTCAGTTTTTTCTACATCTATCATGATGGAGGGCCAGTAAATAAGTATCCTGGTGGTCCAGTAGATAAGGAGTAGTGCTGCTAACCCAGAGGTGAGTCGTTTGAATCCGCCAGCTGCTCCAGAGGAGAAATATGAGCAGTCTGTTTCCTTGTGATATTCAGCCTCTGAAAACTTGCTGGAGGGTCAGCAATGAATCAGTTCTGACTAGATGGCAATCAGAGAGAGAGAGATCACGGTGTTGCTTCTTGGCCCAGTGATGAAGATTTTTGTTTTCTAGATGTTAAAATGTAATCTGTATTGAAGGGTACAGTCTTTGGTCTTCTTCAGTAAGCACTTCAAGTCTTCAGTTCCTACAAACAAGGTGTGTTAACTGCATAATGTAGGTTGTGGAGGAGTCTTCCTCCAGTCCTGTAGGATTCCACTTTCATCATGTAGCCCAGTTTCATGAATTCAGCGAACAGGTTGACTTGATATGGAGAAAGGATACAACCAAGCAGCATGCTGTTTCTGATTTAAAATCATGTAGTGTTCCTTTGCTTTGTTCAGACAGCACCTTCTTGGTCTATGTATAGGTTTAACATGAGCACAATTAAATGTCTTGGGATTCCCATTCTTCTCTATATTACCCATAATTTGTCATGACTCACACAGTCAAATTACTTTTTGTCGTAAAACACAACTAAACATCTTTCTGATAGTCTACTTTCATCCAAGATCCATCCAACAACAGTAGTGATAACACTGGTATCATATCCTCTTCTGAATTCAGCTTACATTTCTGACAGTGTTCTGTCGATATACTGTTACAACCATATTTTAATGGTTTTTTTTTTTTGCTTACTTGTGATATTAAGGATGTTCAATAATTTCTACACTATGTTGTTATTGTTAAATACCATCTAGTCGCTTGTGACACATAAAAACCCTAGGTACAACAGCTGCTCTGAACCCTACTCTATCTTGTGCCAACCTCATCATCTCTGGCACACCCACCCCTATTACCCTAGTCACTGAGTCAGACCATCTAACACGATCATCTTTTTGTTTTCTTTTTTTAAAAATGGGTACAGATACAGATTTCTTTCAGTCAGTTGGCCAGGTTGCTGTTTTCCAAATTTCTTAGCACAGCTAGTGAAAATATCCAAGTTTGCATTTTTTTTTGTTGTTGTTGTTGAAACACTTCAGTTGGTATTCCTCTAGTTCCTGGGAACTTGTTTTATACCATGCTTTCAAGTTCAAGTGCAGCTTGAACTTCTTTATTACCATTAGTTCTTAGTCATATGCTACTTTGTGAAATGGTTCAGTGTTGACTGACTGGTTTTGGAACAACGACTCTGGTGTATTCTTCGCATGTTCTTTTGATGCTCCTTGTTTCATTTCTAATATTACAATCTTCAGAATTATAAATACCTTCAATATTTCAACTTGAGGCTTGACTTTGGTTTTTGGTTCTTTCAGCTTGATAAATGCAGAATGTATTCTTCCTTTTTGGTTTTCTAACTCCAGTTCTTTGCACATTTTATTGTAATACTTGGTGTTTTCAAGCTGTCGTTGGAAATTTTCTGTTCACCTCACTCCGGCATTTCTTCCCTTTGCTTTGTTTTCTTTCCTTTCTAGTCTAAGTTTCAAAGTCTCTTTTACCATCCATTTTGGTCTTTTCTTTCCTTAAATAGAACTAGATACAGCCTAGGAATTATGAGATGCAAGTAGGGTTGGAGAGGAGATGACAGAGATAGGAAATACTTTATAGTCAGCAGGACTTAGTTCCTGGCTGAATGTGAAGAATAAGGTATAGATAAATAGGATTTGTAATTGTTTAAATTATGTGGAATATGCTGTTAAAATAAGATAAAGACTACGAGAAGAGGAAGAACAAGTTTAAATAGTAGGTTTTGAATTCCGCTTAATTACATTAGATTTCACATCATTAGGGATATTGAGGCCCAAGAATTTAATATATGAATTTTAAACCCAGGCAGATGAGTAGCATACTTTCAAAACTAGCTGTCCAGCTGAAACCAATTCACAGCTGGCCTCTTGTTGGCTTTTAGAAGCTGTGAATTGAACAGGAGATTGACCATCATTTTCTCTCTGAGCTGATGATGGATTTGAACTGCCAGAAAGGTTGGGTTAGTAGCACAGCTCCACCAGAGCTCTTTTCAGCTTGTTGTTGTTATATGCACTCAAGTGGGAGCTAAGTCCTCGCTGGCCCTCCAGTGGATTTTCAGAGGTTGTGAATAGCAAAGGTGGAGATTGCCTGTCTTTCTTCCACAGAGTGCCTGGTGCATTTGAATTACCTACCTTAGGGTTGGCAGCACAACTCCTTATGACTAGGGCACTAGAGTTCCCTCCCTAGTATCCTAGGTAATAGCTTTAAAATGAGAAAGAATGAGGTTATCAATTACTAGCAAGAACAGAATTTGTGTTTATATCAATGACTAAGGAACAAGAAGAAAAAGTTAGGCTCTTACATGGGAAACATAGGGAGAATAAAAAAAAAAAACAACACCAAAATCAAAACAGTAAACACCAGTTGGTTCAAAGGAGACTAATGTTAAAATTAATGTTAATGATTCACCAAAGAAAACATTCAGATGGCAAACAAACACATGAAGAAATATTCAAAAATCCCTAGCTCTGAGATGCAAATCAAAACAACTATGAGATATCATCTCACCCCAGTAAGAATAGCAGAATTTAACAGAACAGCAAAGGTCAAATGCTGGCTAGGTTGTGGAGAAACTGGAACCCTTATTCATTGCTGGTGGGAGTGTAAAATGGTGCAACCACTATGGAAGGCTGTATGGCGCTTTCTCCAAAAAGTTCCAAATAGAGATGCCATTTGACCCAGCAGTTCCGCTACTGGGAATATACCCCAAAGAAACCATAACTGACACCCAAGCAGATATATGCACACCCATGTTTATTGTGACTTTGTTCACAATAGCAAGGAGTTGGAAACAACCCAGGTGCCCATCAACAAATGAATGGATAGAGAAGCTGTAGTGTATTCACACAATGGAATACTATGCAGCATTGAAAAACAAGAAACTCATGCAATATTATACAAAATAGGTAACCCTGGAGGACGTTATGCTGAGTGAAATATCTTGCTCACAAAAGGACAAATAACTGCATGGTGCCACTGTTGTAAAACAGGACTGACCTTGGGGTTGGGGAGAGACTGAGAAAGATGGCTTCAATAATGTATACTGCATTGAAACAGATGAGGGAGAAAACTGTTTAAAAGGGATATGTGATTAGGTATTTTTGTCATGGCAGGAGACCAGAATGAAGGCTGCGTAGTGGAGTGGACTTGGTGGGGGAGGGATTAGGTAACAATGAAAGAATTTTTCTTTTCCTTTTCAAAAGAAGAGTGAACTAGGGGGAAGGGGTAGGCAGGGAGATTAAGTGCAACAATGACTGAATAGAAATCCTCAGTCTCTGTAAACTTTCATTAAAATGATGGCCTAGTGACAAGAAGCTGCACTGCAATTCCAGAGATATGCTGTTCAAATCCACCAGATGCTCTGCCGGAGAAGGAGAGGCAATCTTCTCCTGTACCAGTCAGATCCAATTTGACGGTACACACACAGAGAAAATAATAAAATAAAAATTTAAAATGAAAAAAGTTAATGTTATTCTTGAGAGTGATGCTATTGGAATAAAAAATATTTTGAGTTTTAAGAAGTGGTTAAATATCACAGAGAATACATGATATAAATTATATCTTAAACATAAAAGAGCAATCCACTCACAACAACTGAGTACTAAATCCTCTGTACTCTTCTCACAACCCTACTTCTTCAACCCATTGCCTCCAATTTCATTGAGAATCTGAAGTCGTTAGGTATAAACACGCTTAAATGTTCCTTCTTCTTTTACAAATTCACTAACATACTGATCCATACTTTCCCTGATTTGCTCTAATCTGAGGAACTTCAAATTCAGCGCTTAGACTAGTGCTATTGACATCAGGTATTGTCTGTACTTCGTGGAGATTCCCCCTCCTCCCTTTTTTTTTTTTAAATTTGTGATCTCGACAGTTGACTAAATATTCTCAGTGTTGTTAATGTTTGATAACTTAGTGGAGGGACAGAAGTAAAAGCCAAATTACAGATTGAATGTTATATATGTGTTGGAGAAATGTCCACAGAAAGTGCAGCTTACTGTGAGAGAGGTGGAAGCAAGCAAGCAAGCAAGCTGATTAAGTCCTCTACCCCAGGCAGTCAGGAAATGTAAAGGACTGGATTTGGGCACTGGTTAGGGATTCCTTCACTTTGGATTTATAATACTTGTTCATCTCCTGTATAGCTGTGTTCTTCTGGTGTGTGATTGAATCTTTACTGTAAAAGCAAAAATATTTCCATAATGAAGAGAGCAGAAATACAAAATTGCTTAGTCTTTGTCTTTCATTCACTTATTTATGTAAACAAACCAAACAAAACCACTGCCATCAAGTCAATCCCAAATCATGACAACCCCCATCAGCTACCTAGAGTTGTACATCTTAACAGTTCTCATGGAGTGGCCGATGGATTCAAAGTGCCAGCTTTGCAGTTAGCAGACAACTCTTAACCTAGTGTGCCACCAGGGCCCCTGCGTTCGAACTTAGATGCTGAGATTCAATGAGTAGAAACACGGTGGTCCTAGTTGTTATAGAATTTAATAGTGTGGTGACTTGGTTTTTGTTTGTGTGCTTATGTTTAATTAATTTTTAATCTTTTTTTTTTCCCCCTTTAGTATCCTCTTGTGTATGGACTGATTCTTGTCCCCTGCTGGTGTTTTCTAGTGTCTCTAAGTAGAATTTACCTGGGAATGCATTCCATTCTGGTAAGAAAAACGTACCCATAATGCTTTAATTTTTTTTTTTTCTGACATGAATACTTTTCTAGTTTTTCTTCATTTGCAAACTTGTGTGGAACCTAAATGGGGGAAAAATGTAACTACTATAAGTCTTTTATTTTTATTTATCGAAAAAATGAATATTGTATTTAAAATAGTAATCTTGTCTTTTTTAGAAATAGTTATCAGCATCACAATTAGCTATCTATTATACTTAGGCTACTTAGTGTCGGTTTTCTTTTCCTACACAATTCCCTCTTTTCCTCTCCTGCCATTGAGTCAAAGCCAACAAAAAATGGAAAGAAGAGAAACAAGGCTAGCTCTAAGTAGGAAGAAGACCCAGTTGCTAGAAACAAAGTGAAGTTAAGCCATCCTGGTCCTGTTCATAATTCCGTTTTGAACTGTAGGTTTTTTCTCTAATAGTAGTTAGGACTTCTGTTATTCCTCAACGAGGTGGACTGACACAGTTATCACAGTGTGGGCCTAAGTGTGTTGCAGATGACGAGGATGTCACAGGACAGGACAGCATTCAGATCTGTTGTTCAGAGGGTTGCTATGAGTCATATTCAACTCAGAATTACCTAATAACAAAAACATTATATACTATGGGGAGCTCTCCTGGCTTAGTGTGGTAAGGCATTGCACTGGCAACCTGAAGACACATGGTTCAAACCCACCATCTACTCCATACTCCACAGGAGAAAGATGGGCAATCTTCTCCAAGGTCATTTCCTGCCTCTGAAAAGCCACTGAAGGGTCAGCTATATAGGCCAGTTCCAACGTGACTTATACAACAACAACAATAATAATATATTTTATTTTGGGGGCATTACTCTGTTTGAAAAACAGTAGCACAGGTATGCTGTACTATTTACTGCAATCCCCCTTCCTCTGAAAGCCTTAGACATTTCCTTCGTTCTGGGTTGCATCGTCTCTAGACCAGATTATTTAGTAGCTTCACAGTCAGAGCTCTATTTTTATTTTGACCGGATTCCATCCAGTAGTCTGTCTCCTGGTGAAGTAGACTTTCCCAGATTAACAAATATGCCATATTAATTTATGATTCTTCAAATACAAGAGGTGGTTTGTGTTTGGGTTTTGTTTTGGTGGGTTTTTGTGTTCTTGTTTTACTTCTGGGCATTTAGGAATAACGCAACTTTTGCTTGGATTGCTCCTTCCTCTTTGTCTAGTTAAGTTTCCCATTTATCTTTCACAACTCATTACACATGTTTTCAAATCTGCTTTACCTTCCTCATTTTTCTTTTTTGAAAACCAGCTAAGTGAGGCTTCTTTCCAAAAATCTAGAGGATAATTCTTGCATAGTACTGTTAAAAAAGTGAGAATGGTGGGTGTGAGATCACATCAGCCCTCCACTAACTCAAGGGGGAAGTGTCTCCAGCCAGAACATTCCTTGTACAAAATCAATTCCTGTGAGGTCAGACATGGCCCCATGCACCCAGCATCTCCTCCTGATAATTCTAATACCAGCAGCTCTTCCTAGGACTCTCATTGCTCTCCTACCAGGTCTGCTGATCCTTTTTAGTGGCTACACAGGACTCACAGACAATACTCAAGGATTATGGAATTTATTGGGAAGTTAACAGTTTAACCAGTCTGTTCTGGTGGCCTTTTGATAAGGAATTACACTATCAACCCAGAGGCACTTGATTCAGATTTGCCAGCTGCTCCACTGGAGAAAGATAGGTAGTGAATTCCAGTGCAATTTATTGCCTCTGAAAACATGCTGGAGGGTCAGCTGTGAGTCACTCTGACTCAGTAGTACACAATATCAACACTTACCTTTTAAAAAAGAAAATAAAATTTTTGAGATTTTTTTTTTTTAATGTCATCAGATTCTTATTTTTCCTGGTGTAATTATCATGACTATAAGGATCTGGGAGGGTGGAGAGATGGCGCAGGAGGGGAAGGCCCTCTATGAGGTGGATTGATTCAGTGACTGGGATAATCGGGATGGGAGTGTCAGAGACAAGTGTGATTGGCACAGGACAGAGCAGAGTTTAGGGCTGTTGTACATAGGGTCGCTATGAGTCACAAGCGACTCGACGGCACATAACAACAACATAAGGATCTGAAAACCTGCCAGAAGTTCTGACTCAGTGGTACACAGCAATAAGAAGTATAAAATTACTGAGGAGTAATGATGTCAGTTTGAGGACTAAGGTGCAATCTGATTCAGACGTTAGTCTTTCCAATCACTTGCTGTGCATCTGAGAGCTGGACAGTGAATTAGGATGGCAGAATTGATGCCTTGGAGCTATGGTGTTGGAGAAGAGCCCTGAACATCCCATGGACAGCCAAAAGAACAAACAGATATGTCTTGGAGATGGTGCAGCCAGAGTGCTCTTTAAAGTGCATACTTAAGGCATGCTGCTGGAAGGAGCTATTCTTTGAATAGGAACATGCTACTCAGAAAGGTGGAGGGTTGGTCGATGAAGGAGAACAAAACCCTCTACCAGGTGAATTGACACTATGACTGCTGCAATGGGCTCAAGTATGTCAGGAAATGTGAGAATGGCACAGGATAGAACAGGGTTCAGATCTGTTGTTCATAGGGTCGCTATGGGTCCTACTCATGGCACCTAACCACAACAACGATAACATTATCTCACTATCATTTCCTCCAAATACAAGGAATTCATTTATCACTCAGATATATAACTTTTTTTGGTTTTTTTTTAATGACATCTTAACAGCAATTCATTGTGTTCAAGTTGGAGCATACAAGGAAAAACAAGAATCTAATTACATTGAATATATAATTTGAAAAATTATTTTCTTTTAAAAAATTAAACATTAATAGATTGGTCAAATAACCAGGCTGAGTTCAGTTTGTTATGTCATAAATAACATCAGTTCTTAGATTAATTGAAATAAAACCATACTGATAAATTATTTTAAAATTATTAATCTGATAACTCTTTAAGTATTCAGAAACCATCTTGTCCCATAGAATGCCTCATCAATGTTATTCAGATAAACTACTGAATTTCAGTAATAATATTGCAAGTTTTCTCTTTTCATTAAACATTAAATTAGAGACAACTTATTAGCATTAAAAGTTATAATTCTGGGCTGTAATCCCAGTTATTCCAAACCAATAATTTTCTTTTTCTCTGCAATTTGAAAATGTCATATTTCAAATTATAACCATGACAAATCCATTTTTTTTGCATTGTATGTGTAATATATGGATTACAATATTGATAACATCTCAACATCAAGGATATAAAAATCCTCGCCATTACACCTATTGGCAAAATTTTAACAGATGGAGAAAAGATTGAGACAATTAGTGACTTCCATCTTATTTGGATCCGCCATTAGTACACTTGATACCAACAGTTGGGAGATCAGAAGACATATTGTACTGAGAAAGTCTGCAGTCAGGGACTTCTCTAAATGATTGAGGAGTAGGCCATAGTCTTTTCATTCACTTACTTGCTCTTCATCTAAGAGGTGGACAGTGAAAAAGGATGTCAGAAAACGAAGTGATGGCTTTGAGTTATGGTGTTGGAGAAGAGTACTGAAGATCCTATAGACTGTCAAAAGAAAAAACAGATATGTCTTGGAAGTGGTGTAGCCAGAGTATTCCTTGAAGGCAAAGATGATGAAGTTTCATCTCACATACTTTGGGCATGTTGCTAGGAGAAGTTATTCCTTGCAGAAGAACATCAGGCTTAGGAAGGTGGAGGGGAGGCAGAAGAGAAGAAGACTCTCCACCGGGAGGATTGACACAGTGACCACAGCATTGAGCACAGCAGTGTGTTGGAGATTAAGAGATTGTGAGAATGGCACAGGATAGGACATTGTTGAGATTGGTTGTTCATAGAGTGCCTATGAGTCATTCTCGACTCAACACCTAACAGCAACAACATATGTAATATATTTTGATATCTTGGGGCATTTTCTGTATTTTAAAGTTTATGCTGTTACCTGCATTTTGAACTATTAAGCATAATTTGTATCATCTATTTATTGAGAAATCAGCACAGAATTAAAGGCAGATCCTTCCACAAAAGTTGCTAGCTGGTGCGTAGGTATTACATATCTCTTAGGGCTCTCCTCTTCGTGTTCATGGAGATACCACTCACTCACTCATTGCTGTTGCAGAGGAACTGACTCATATCTGATCCTCCCTTGGGTTTCTGTGGCTACTGCCAATCACATGGGAGAAAATGGTCCGTCTTTCTCCAGTGGAGCTGCTGCTGGATACAGACCCCCTGAGAGTCCTTTGGAGTAGCAGCACAACTCCCTGTTAACTACACCAACAAAGCTCAATTAAGACGTCAGCAGAGATAATAGTCTATTAAATATTATTTTGATGATCTTAAGTTGATATATTAGCTAAGCTGATATCTTCATTAACACTAATGGCTTTAATAATTTGTTCTGAATGATAATTAACATTAAATATTTGTCACATGCCTTGCTGTTATTGTTACAACATAGAAGCAATATGTTAGCTTATTATTTTTATCTGTTTTGGAAGAAGTGCCTCCAGAATGCTCTTGAGAAGCGAAAATAACATACTTTGTGCATGTTATCAGGAGGGGCCAGTATCTGGAGAAGGGTATCATGCTTGGAATAATAAATGGTCAGCAAAGAAGAGGAAGACCCTCAAGGGTATAGACTGATACAGTGACTACACCAATGGGCTTGAACACAGAAGAGATTGTGAGGCTGACACAGGCTTGGGAAAGGTTATATGTGTTGGAATCTACTCACTGGCACCTACTGACAACTGAATTGCTCTTTACCTAAAAGTAGGAGTCTTTTTTTTTAATTCCTTCCTTTGCTATCCCCATATTAAATTCATCACCTAGTTAAAGTTCTCAACTTTAGTGTTAAAATATTTTATCAAATCCATCTGTGTACTATTTTCCACCTAGATATGATGGATGGACCATGTCTGGAACAGACCACTGCAACAGCCACTTGCAAGTGTTTTTTGTGGTCTCCTGCCTTGGACTCTTTGCTCCTATATAGTCTATTTTCTACATGAGCTGATTATTTACAAGTATCAGTCAGATCATGTTTGAAGTGCAGTGACTATCATTTTCCCCTCAGTGGCTGTAGTTTTAAAAATACAATCAGAACTCTGTACCTACCCTGTAAGGGCCCTTAGTGACTTGACCCCTTTCTATCTTGGTAACCTGTTATCGTGTCACTCTCCTTTGTGTACCATTTCAGCCCCAGTAGACTTACTTCAGTTTATTGAATTCAACAAGTTCGTTCTGTCTCAACATGTTGGCACTTTGCATTCTTTCTCCCTGGAACACTGTCCCATTAGATCCCAAAAGAGGGTTGACTCCTTTTTGGAATCAAGTCTGAGCTCACATGTCACCTCCTCACATGGGCTTTCATAGTCACTCTAAAGAGTTTAATTCTATGTCATTTTTTTAAAAGGAACTCCAGTGCTGTAGTCCATAGTGTGTTGCTCTGTTAACTAGGAAGCTGTGAGTCTCTGGCAGTCCAAACCCTCCGGTGCCTAAGTAGGAGAATGTACAGCCTCTGAAACCCAATGGATGGCTGTTGAGGTGATGGCAGTGGGATTTTGTTGCTTTTATTTTTGTTTCTGCCTTGGTTATTATGGAGTTTTTGTGCTTTTCTTAGGAGCACTGGCCCTGGTGGAGTAGTACATTAAGTGTTGGGCTGATAACGTAATGGTTGGTGATTTTGAATCTGTCAATAAATCCATGGCAGAAAGAAGAAGTTGTTGTTGTCAGGTGCCATCAGATCAAGTATGACTGACAGGGACCTTTTGAACAACAGATCTGAAACCTGCCTTATCCTGTGAGGTCTTCACAATCTGATACCCACAAAGCCCACGGCAGCAGTATGTGGTTGAGGTCTTGTTCTCTTTCACCAACCCTCCACCTTTCCGAGCATGCCATGTCCTGATTCAGGCCAAGATCTTTTTAAGTACTTTCTGTGCATCTGAGAGCTAGATAATAAATAAGGATGAGAGAAGAATTGATACCTTTGAGCTATGGTGTTGAAGAAGGGTATGTTGTAGACTGCCAAAAGAACAAACAGCTATGTCTTGGAGAAAATACAGCCAGAGTGATCCTTGGAGGCAAAAATGACAAAGGTTTGACTCACACACTTTGGACGTGTTGTTAGGAAAGTCTTTTCCTTGGAGAGGGATGTCATGCTTAGATAGGTGTAAAGGTTGACAGCCTTGGAGACATGATCCTCTGAGTTAGAATCCACTCACCAGTAGTGGACTTTTTGTTTTCTTTTGAGGTTTTGGTTTTTTTGTTTGTTAGTGGTTTTTGTTTTGGTCCCCCCCCCCGCCCCCCGTACTGGTATTTTGTTCATAATAAAACTATCTGAAATTATAATACAGTACCTTATCTATTTTCTGCCATCCCCTACTAAAATATAAGCTCTATGACAGTAGACTCCTGTCTCCCTATTTAGCAGTATATACTTCTTGTTCCTAAGTGCCATCAAGTCGACCATGATTCATACTAACCCTATAAACAACACATCTGAACCCTGCCCTATCCTGTGTCTTCTTCGTCTTCTCTAACATACTTGAGCCCACCTTTACAGTCACTGTGTCAGTTCATCTCATTGAGGATCTTCCCTCCTTTGCTAATCCATCTTTCCAAGCATGTTAACCTTTTCCAAGGACTGGGCCCTCCTAGTATGGTACTCAAAGTATGTGGGGCAAAATTTCACTACTCTTGCCTCCAAGGAGCACCCAGGCTACACTTTTACCAAGACATATGTGTTTATCCTTTTAGCAATCCATGAGATACTCAGCACTCTTTCAAAACCACAATTCAAAGGCATTGGTTTTTCTTCCATTATCCTTATTCATTTTCAGACTTACAGCTCCATAGCAAGTAAATGAAAAGACATGGTTTGGATCAGGTGCATCTTAGTCTTCAAACTGACATCATTACTCTTCAGCACTTTGGAGATGTACCAGACAGACTACTCAGTGCAATATGTCTTTTGATTTCTTGCCTGCTGGTGCCAAGGGTGCTGATTGTGGATTCAAGCAAGATGAAATCATTGACAGTTTCTATCACTTCTCCATGTATCATGATGCTGCTCTTGGCCCAGTGGTAAGGAGCTGTGCTACAAACCCAAAGACACATGCCTCAAATCTACCAGCTGCTCTGGGGGAGAAAGATGGGTAGTCTCCTTCCATGCATTTTACTGCCTCTCAAAATGTGCTGGAGTTAGCCATGAGTCATTCCCGACTCGATAGCACATAATGACAAAAAGTATATGCTTCGCTCTTAAATGAGTGCCAAGTACGTACAGCATATACATGGATACGCAGTAAATATTTGAGGAATGAATGAGTACCGAAAGCTATCCAGTTTTTGTTCAAACTTTGTATCCTCTTTGAAGATGGAGATAATTATATACTGAAATACATGAAAATGAAGATTGTTTCTTTGAAAAAATCCTTTTCTTGTTATCATTGAGTCGACTCCAACTCATAGCAACTCTAGCAGTCAGCATGTCAGTCCACCTCCCTTTTTCTCACTGACCCTCTACTTTTCCCAGCATGATGTCATTTTCTAAGGACTGGTACCTCCTGACAGCATGCCCACAGGATATGCAACCGAGTATCACCATCTTTGCCTTTTAAAAGCACCTTGATTGCCAAGGGGACTCTGGTGGCCTAGTGGCAAGAAGCTGCACTGCAATCCCAGAGGTATGCAGTTCAAATCCACCAGATGCTCTGCTGGAGAAGGCGGGGCAATCTCCTCCTGTACCAGTCAGATCCGATTTGATGGCACACACACAGAAGATAATAAATTTTTTTTAAAAAGCTCCTTGATTGCATGTGCTACAAGACAGATTTAAAAAAAAAAAAAAATCCATGGGCTATTACATATTCTTTAGTACCACAATTCAGAATCATCAGTTCTTCTTCGATCTTCTTTCTTCATTATTCTTATTTAAGTAAGATCCATAAAAAACAGTCTGAAATAGTATGACTACTTCCACCCTCTCTTCCCTTGGATCCCCATACTCATTCTACAATAATGGCTTTATGCAGTACTTTTTAAAATTTCTTATCTTCTGCTGCCATGAGTGTTGTTTGTGGATCCAAGTAAAATAAAATGTATATTGTACTCTTCTCCCCAGAAATCAAAAGTATATAATTTAAGTATAGTGTATTACTTTTATTACCAAGTATTTAATATAGATATGTCTCTGTTATGTATGTGGTTAATTTATGACAGGGTAGTTGTTGTTAAGCGTCGTTGATTTGACTGTGACTCATAGCAGCCCTAAGAAGAATAGATCTTGAAACCTTGCTTTATTTTTGTACCATCTGCACAATCTCTGTGATGGACAGGCCATTGTTACAGTAACTGTGTCACTGCTTCTCATTGAGGATCTTCCACTCCTTCCCAGACCCTCCATTTTTCCAAGCATAATACTCTTTTTCAAAGACTTTTGTCTCCTGACAACCTGCACAAATTATGTGAGAGCCAAGTTTCACCCTTCTTGCCTTGTATGGAGCACCCTGGGTGCATTTCCTCCAAGACAGATTTGTTTGTTCTTTTGACAGTCCGTGATGTATTCGGTACCCTTCACTAGTATCACAATTCCAAGACCTCAAATCTTCTTTGGTCTTCCTTATTCATTGTTGAGATGAAAGCATAGAACTATGAAAACATTGATATATTTTTTTACTATAATTTCACTTGTTATATAGTCTTATTAGAAAACTTATCTTTGAGAATTTGACAGCTACCTTAAAAAGTAACTCCATTCCTGCAACAATGAATGAATGGAAATCCAAAATCTCTGTAAATGTTAACTGAAATTAATAAAAAAAAAATAACTCCATTCTGTATTTGAACAGTGTTAAAAAAATGCAATTTTTTTTTAAATGTCAAAAATGTTATTACTGTAAGTAACTATACTTTTCTCTTTTCTCAGGATGTCATTGCTGGATTCCTATATACCATTTTAATCTTCGCTGTCTTCTATCCATTTGTGGACCTGTTAGACAACTTCAACCAAACTCATAAATATGCTCCATTTATCACTATTGGGCTGCATTTAGCCCTGGGAATTTTTTCCTTCACTCTTGACACCTGGAGTACATCTCGAGGAGACACGGCTGAGATTCTAGGCAGTGGTGCTGGCATTGCGTGTGGGTCTCATGTTACTTACAGAATGGGTCTATTAGTAGATCCTCCTTTAGATTCATTGCCTTTAACTATACCTCCCATTACTATAACTCTACTTGGAAAAGCCATGTTGCGGTTCCTCATAGGGATGGCATTTACACTGTTAGTCAGACATGCAATGAAAAAGATCACCATTCCCTTAGCCTGTAAAATCTTCAGTATACCATGTGATGATATTCGCAAAGCAAGGCAGCACATGGAAGTTGAACTTCCGTATCGGTATATTACCTATGGAATGGTTGGCTTCTCGATCACATGTTTGGTTCCTTACATATTTTTCTTTATTGGTATCTCTTGATTAAGAAATGCTGTTTATGATAAGAAAAAAGGATATCAGTTAATGATATCTGAAAATATTCTAGGAAAAAGCCAGATCAGAGTTAGGCTTTTGCAGGAATTTAACTTAAATAACTGTTTAAGTAAATTCATGAGAGCTGTGCATTTTATCATTGCACATCCAGATATTGTTTTAGGTGAGCGGAACTATTTCACTTTTGAAAAAATAAGTGTCCATTTAGAATGTTCATGTAATGTTTGGAGAGCTTTTGTGCTGTTATGGGTTCAAGTTATATATAATATATATTAAGGTACATAATATGCATTATATATCTAATATATTTTATATATAAAAAAATAAATGTAAGTTTTTTAAAAACCTGTTAGGGTCTGTTAATAAAATTAATAATATGCAAAAAGTTGTGCCTGTGTATTTGGACTTACTACAGGTATGTTATTATTAATAGATAATATTAAGCATTTATTTATATGGGAGCCGTTTCCTAATTGAATTGCATAAATTACTAGACCAGAAAGCATATATGCTCCACATATTAATTTACTGCCTCTTTTCACACTGCCATCACTTTCCATGTTGCCCATGATATTGAACATGGGAGGAATTTTTAATGGACCAAATCTTCAGAAAACTTCGATTTTAGATTCTTTAATTTTTTTTCCACTTCTGTATACTGTGTTGAATGTACTTTATTTGCAGCTATTCTGGATATCATTTTAATAATTCAGGTACTGAATTTTATTGCTTGCTAATTGTGCCTTTCTGTTGCTAAATTAAGAAATGCCATGTAAACTGTGATATAAAAATAAGATGCTGACTTAACCTACATATATAATCAGGCAAATATTTTTAAAATAAATGTCAGGCTAATAGAGAGAGAAGTACACCATTCTTAACTATTTAGTTTTTATTTCGGAAGAAATATGGAATGGGCTAAACTTCCTCACTAATTTATTAGAAAACTAAATGGATAAATATATCCATTTTTGTAGATATTTTTCTGTGCATTGTAAGTTATACGTACAAGATCTATTTTTTTGTATATTGTCTTGAATGTTTCTACTGAAGGTAGATTATTTCCAAGGACTGAAAATGTAATTGAGCTTTATAGACAGGACAATGCACATACTTCCTATACAAACAAATCATTTTTTCTAAATTATTTGGAAGGGATTTAGCAGTGTTAACTTTAATATACATTAACTACTTAAGGTAAATTATGAAATTTCAAAGTATCAATATTTTTAGAGCCTATTTCTTTTTCAACTTTTATTTCTTTCACGGTGGAAAATGTAGGTATAATATTAAACTATTCTTTATTCTGTCTTTGCCTTTATATTTTGGAGTGTGATTGTAATTAGCTTGACATTATAAGCTTATTTGTAGTAAGTTTATTTGTAGTAAGAACACAATTTCCATATAAATGAACATCAGTAATGGAATTACTGATTTTAGTGCAATGTCTATATGATGATTGAGAAATATCACTTAAGATGTTTCTGTTTTGAGCAGCATACTTATTTGAGCTCATATTTTTATAATTCTAACTGAAAATTTTAGGATATGGTAATTTTTACCAAAGTGGAATCTGATAATTTTAAGTAAAGCAACTAAATTTGGGTCTTTTATGTGTTAAGGAAAACTGAGGCACCTAGGAACATATCGGTACATTGAAAAATGTGAGAAGACTCCCCCCACCCTAATTTTGTGTTTAATGACTTTAATTTTGGAGACTATTATCCACAAATTGAGTCTGAGCTATCCTGTTAATTTTATGTGTGGCTTAAAAGGTATTTGAAATACATTCCATTTCTTGTATTTTTCCCCCCTCTCATGACAGTTTTGTGTGAAATATATTTTAAATAAAAGCCAAATTCAAAACTAATGAGTTTTATTTTGTTATGTGTGTTTGGGTGGTTCTGTGTGTTTGGGTGGTTCTGTTTTATTTTTTTGCCTTCTGTTCATCTCTGTTTTATCTGTTAGAAGTTTTAAAAAGTTGCTAGCATTTTCTTTCTTGCATATTTTCCTCTGAACCATTTTATTCAGAAAGTATTGTTTTTGGTAATACAAAACATTTACGAGACCAGGAAGGTTCAAGCTGACTTTTGGCTCATTTAATGAACGTTTGCAACATTGTGTTTTTAGTGAAACATTGCATACCGTTTCTGTAGCAAAACCGTGCATGTAAAAAGTAATTTCGGTCAACTTTGTGGCTAGTAGTGTTAAACGTAATAATTCCAACTCCTGACAACCCCAAATGAATCAGTGTAGAGCTGTGTCTCCTAGGTTTTCAATGCTTTTTTTTTAAAATAGACCAGCAAGCCTGTCTAATGGGTCTCTTGGTACACTCTAACCTCTCATCTTTCCTGTTAGCAGCTGAATGAATGAACTAACTACCTGTGCCACACAGGTGTTCTTATGTTCTGTCCAGTTGACTCCTATTAGCCACCCTACTAACAATAGATCAGAAGCTTATCCTGCACCGTCTCCACGATCTCCCATGCACAAGCCCATTACAGTCCCTGTGTCAGTCCATCTCATTGAGGGTCTTCCTTCTCTGATCTTGTACCATTCCCAGCCTGATATCTTTCTAAGAATTGGTCCTGACTGGTACTGGTGCCTAAAGTATATGAGACCAAGTTCTACCATCTTTGCCTCTAAGGAGCATGTTGGCTGTACTTCCTCAGGATTAGTGTGTGTTCTTTTGGCAGTCTGTTGATTAGTCAATATGTTTTAAACACAATTCAAAGGCATCACTTTTTCTTCTGTCATCCTTATTTGGTGTCGAACTTTGAGTTGCATTTGAAGGAATTGAAAATGTCATGGATTAAATCAGGCACACTTTAGCCTTTAAACTGACGTTCTTGCTCGTTAGCACGTTGGAGATGTCATTAACAGCAGGTTTTCCCAGTGCAGTCCATCTTCTGAATACTTGGCTGCTACTGCCATGGGTGTTGATTGTGGATCCAAGCAAAATGAGATAGTTGACAACTTCAGACTCTTCTTCATCTACCATGATGTTGCTTAATGGCGAGGATTTTTTTCCCTTAATATTGAAACTTGAATATATGACTTTTGAAGAGGGAATAAAAATTAATGTAGTGAAATGAATAGCTTTTAAAGACAAACTTTTGCAAAGTATTTAATAAGTGAGTAA
>NW_006399854.1:8050890-8060477 GCF_000299155.1 Elephantulus edwardii | reverse complement strand
AAAAAAAAAAAGCTTTGTATTCTAGGATTTTAATTATGGTTGTGTAAATTGTAAATTAAAAGAACCAAACCTGCTTTCATAATTGATTGATTTATTCAGTCTGTATGCTAAGCAAATAACTTGAGAAGCTGGATTATGTGAAGAAGAATGTGATATCAGAATCTGCAGAAGACTCATCAACAGTCTGGATTATGTGCAGATAACACAATCTTTTCAACCTGTATGCAGAGCAGATTATCCAGGAGGCTGGACTCTATGAGGACAAGTGTGGCGTCAGGATTGGTGGAAGATCTATCAACAATCTGCGTTATGCAGATGACACAACCCTGCTTGCCAAAACTGAGGAGGACCTGATGGACTTGCTGCAGATGGTCAAGGACTGCAGCCTTCAGTATGGACTGAGGCTCAATGTCAAGAAGACAAATAATTGGCAGCAACAGGATGGATGGTGAAGAGATTGAGATTGTTCACAGCTTCAGTTTGCTCGGCTCCATGGTCAACACTCTTGGCACAGCAGCCAGGAAATAAAAAAATGTATTGTGAGGGGAAAGTCTGCTGTTAGGGACCTCTCTGAAGTATTCAAGAGCAACGGTGTCTCTGAAGATTAAGGTGCGCCTGATACAGGCCATGGTATTTGCAATCACTTGTTATGCATCAGAGACTTGGACAATGACTAGGGAGGATAGAAGGAGAATTGATGCCTTTGAGCTGTGGTGCTGGAGAAGAGTATTGAATGTACCCTGGACTGCCAAGAAAACAGATTCATCCTGGAGAGGGTTAAACCAGGCTACTCCTTGGAGGCAAGGATTCTGGGGCTTCATTTGACATACTTTGGCCATGTTGTAAGGAGGAACAGATCCTTGGAGAGGGACATCATGCTCAGAACGGTGGAGGGACAGCGCAAGAGGAGAAGACCCTCTATGAGGTGGATTGATTCAGTGACTGGGGTAATCGGGATGGGTGTGTCAGAGGCAGTGAGATTGGCACAGGATAGATAAGAGCACGGTTTAGGGCTGTTGCACATAGGGTCGCTATGAGTCGCAAACGACTCGACGGCATGTAACAGCAACAACAATCTTGCAGAAAGTGGAGGATACTTGAAATGCTTACTGTAGAAAATCGAAGACGACAGCCTTCAATATGGATTACCTCTCAATATCAAGGAAACAAAAAACCTCACCACTGGACTAGCAGGCGATGTTATAATAGATGGAGAAAAGGTTGAAATTGCCAAATATTTAATTTTGCTTGCATCCACAAGTAACACCTGTGGCAGCAACAGCTAAAAAATCAGGAGCTGTGTTGCATTGGAAAAATTGGCCGTCAAGGACCTTTCCAAAGTGCTAAAGAACAATGATGTCAGTTTAAATACCAGTCCAAGCCATGGTATTTTCCATTGTTTCCTATGTACCTGAAAGCTGTACAAGAAATAAGGGAGATGAAAGAATTGATGCCTTTGAATTGTGGTGTTGGAGAAGAGTATTGAATATCCCATGGACTGACAGAAGAAAGAAAGCTGTCTTGCAGGAGTGCCGCAGGGTGCTCTTTCATGGCGAGGATAGTGAGCCTTTGTCTCGCACTTTTTGGACTTAATGACATGAGAGACCAGTCCCAAGAAGAAGGCATCATGCTGGGAAAGGTAGAGGATCAGAGAAAGATGTTTTTATACAAGGACTACAATGAGGGGTTTGTGCTTGGTGCTTATTGTAGAGCTGGTAGAAGATAGGACAAGGTTCCTATCATCTGTAAGGGTTGTGATGAGTTGTGGTAAAAAATTGCGCTGAGTCACAAAGGCATGGGGATCAAATCCACCAGCTGCTCCATAGGAGAAGGATGGGCAATCTCCTCTTGTTGTTATGTGCCATCGAGTCACCTGTGACTCATAGTGACCCTATGTACAACAGCTCTGAACCCTCTTCTATCCTGAACGAACCTCATTGTCTCCCACATAGCTACACCCATTACTCCAGTCACTGAATCAGTCCATCTCTTTGAGAGTCTCCCCCTCCTGCTCTGTCCCTCCACCCTCCCAAGCATAATGTTCCTCTCCAAGGACTGGTCCTTGCAACATGCCCAAAATACGTCCCATGGAGATTCAGAATCCTTGCCTCCAATGTGCAGCCTGGTTTCCCCCTATCCAGGACAAACTGAAAACCTGCTGGAGGGTCAGCTATGGGTTAGTTCTGATTCAATGTTACATCAAGTTGAGTCTGAGTTGTAGCAACCTACAGCACAAAATAAAACTGTCCATAGGGACTCCAAGGATGTGAATATTTATGGAAGCAACTGCCTCATGTTTCTCTCGGAGGGTGACGAGTAAGTCCCGACCACTGACCTTTTGATTAATAGCCAGATTCTTTAACCACTGCTCCACTAGAGCTCCTTCAGGTTATAAATAATAGGTTGTAAGGAAATTTACAGGACACTTTAGAAGGTTTTTCCTTTTCTTTTTTAAAACCTACCAGATGAAATCTTGAAGGAAAACATACCTTCTTATGATAGACATAGGAGGGAGAAATTAAAGATCATTTTTATAAAATATCTAAGGAAATAAACATTCTTTTTAAAAAGCTTACCTAGCTGTCTTCTCGATTTCTCATTAACTTTAATCCTCATTATTATTCCACCTACCCTCTTACATCCTCTAGATATGAAATTAAATGTCTAATTTTGGTAACCTGTGAGTGGGATAAATGTGCTTTGTAGCATATAACTATTATTGATTGTTCACTTTGCAGATTCTTAGTATGAAAACTCTTATGACTATGAAAAACTAGCTTCTTTCATTGCTGTACTTTAATCTTAGTACATTTTCCATAGATACGTATAAAGCCCGGTACTTTGGGCAACAGGATATAATGAATATGTATAAAGGCTGATCTCTAAGATTGTTGTTGGTTTGTTACTTTTTCTATTTACAAATGAATTTTAAAATTGCAGAAAGGCCTGTATTAACACATTGTATAATGATGTCTACCACATAATTATTTTTAGCCTTGAAGGGGAGGGGTGGGTAAAAGAAATGAGAAAGATCTGGTGTGGAAAAACAACATATATGAACTTTATAAATAAGCCAGTATAAGATAAAAATTTTATCTTTAAAGCACATTATCCTAAAATGCCATCACTCAGGAGAGCTCTGGTGGCCTAGTGGCAAGAAGCTGCACTGCAATCCCAGAGGCGCACGGTTCAAATCTGCCAGATGCTCTGCCAGGAAAGGAGGGACAATCTCCTCCTGTACCTGTCAGATCCGATTTGACGGTACGCGCGCGCACACACACACACAAAATATTAAATAATAAAAAAAAATAAAATGCCATCACTCAATGACTTTAAATTTAAGTGCCATTTTTATTTTATACTTGTTTATTTACAAAATTCATATACATTGTTTTTCACACCAGATCCCATTTCCTTTACTCACTCCTCCGCCCATAAAATTGTGCTACCCTGTGAATAACCGGGTGAAGCGGTTGGACACTGAAAGGTGGGCTCTCCTGTTTTGGTTGAGGGTCAATGTGGAATGTTTGGTTGGCTTTTTATTTAAGGCTTTTGTTAGAATCAACAAAACATCATGGATGGCCTTTGTATTGTTACTATATTTTGAAGTAGTGTTCTTCTAAGTAGTATGTGCATGTGCTACTGGTCTGTCAATTTGCTGTACCGAGGTAACGTTGGGTTGCTGAGATGAAATGATGCTGTGAATGATTACCTATGGTGGACAGTGGTTGGTGGACCTCCCAGGTTTGGAAGCAGGAATGGTATCCACTTCCTAAATAGCATGCCTCTGGAAACTATGAACTTGAAAAAGGATGATAGTTATAGAAAGATTTCAAGTCTTTTGTTCATAAGGTCGCTATGAGTCATGCTTGACTCAATGGCAGTCAACAACAACATGATTAACTAGTCCCCCTCTCCTCGGCTTCCCCCCCCCATTCCTCATACATATTCCACAATAATGGTCTTACACAGTATTTGTCCTTATGGGACTGTGTTCATTTAGCATAATGCTCTCCAGTCCCTCCCAAGTTAGGTAATTACAAAATCAATGCTCCTACATGCAGCAATAGTATTCCATTGTGTGAATATACCATAATTTCTCAATCCATTAGATTGTGGTTGGGTATTTGGGCTGTTTCCATGTTCTTGTGATGGTGAACAACATTGCTATGAACATTGGTGTACAAGTCTTCATTTGTGCCTCATTTCTCATTTTCTCAGGGTATATTCCATGCAGTGGAATAGCTGGGTCATACGGAATTTCTATGTTCAGTTTTTTGAGGAAACACCAAACTGCCTTCCAGAATGGTTGTTAACCATTTTACAATCCCACCAACAGTGTATGCGAGTTCCTATCTCGCCATATCCTCTCCAAACTTTATTACTTGCTGTACTGTTAAACTTGGCCACTGCTACTCGAGTGAGGTAGTATCTTATTGTGGTTTTGATATGCATATCTCTTCTTGCCACTTACTGGTTTTTGAAAAGTGTGATTTGCCCATTTTTTTGAAAGGTGTGATTGCCCATTTTTCACCTTCAAAGGCATTGGTTAGGAGTACAACTCCCTATGGGCTATGCCACCAGTTGTTGTTGTTGTTGTTGTCATGGGCCATCAAGTGACTTGCAACTCATAGTGACCTTATGTACAATAGCCCTGGAACCTGCTCTATCCTGTACCAACATTACTGTCTCCGACACACCTACCCTCATTACCCCAGTCACTGAATCAATCCATCTCACTGAGGGTCTTCCTCTCCTAGGCTGTCCCTCCACCGTTACAAGCATGATGTCCCTCTCCAAGGACTGATCCCTTTTTGCAACATGCCCAAAGTATGTTAGACAAAGTCTCAGAATCAAGGACTACCCTAAAATGTCTATCACCAACTTTGTATTTTATAATATTCATTTGCAATAGTGTTTTCAGTTGGGTTTTTTTTGTTGTTGTTGTTGTTAAATGCTGACATTTTTAAAATTTTATTTTATTAATTTTAATGAAAATTTACAGAGACTTTAGATTTCCATTCATTCAAATACTGATGTATTTCTTATGAGAGATAATAATGGTGTTCTTTAAATAAAGTTTTAAAAATTAGGGAGTTCTCTGTGGAAAGCAGTATGGCGCTTTCTCAAAAAGTTGCAAATAGAGATACCATTTGACCCAGCAATTCCACTACTGGGAATATACCCTGAAGAGACCATAGCTGACATCCAAGCAGATATATGCACACCCATGTTTATTGCAGCTTTGTTCACAATAGCAAGGAGTTGGAAACAACCTAAGTGCCCATCAATAAACGAATGGCTAGAGAAGCTGTGGTATATTCGCACGATGGAATACTATGCTGCATTAAAAAACAAGGAACTCATGCAATATTATTCAAAATGGTTGACTCTGGAGAACATTATGCTGAGTGAAATATCCCAGTCACAAAAGGACAAATATTACATGATGCCACTGTTGTAGAATGGGACTGTCCTTGGGGTTGGGGAGAGACTGAGTAAGATGGTTTCAATAATGTATACTGCACTGAAACAGAGGAGGGAGAGAACCGTCTAAAAGAGAGATGTAACTGGGTATTTCTGTCATCGCAGGAGACTAGAGCGAGGGCTGCATGGTGGAGGGGACCTGGGGGAGGGTTTGTAAAACAATGAAAGAATCTTTTCTTTTACTTTTCCATAATTTTTGGACTCATGTACTTATAACTTGTTAGTCAAATTTGTGTCTTCTAGGTTGCAACACCCCCATGATACATTTTGAAGGATATGTACATGTACAGCCAAGCACAATCAATAAGAGTGCATCTGAATTCCAAAATCAATCTCCATAATAGTCTATGTGTTTTCTACTGCCAAAGGGGCCCTTTAGAGTAGTGAGAGAAGATCTTCACCCTGAAACCCACAGCGTCCCTTTTCAGCAGGAAGTAGCTAAGAGAATACGCCATCCCCTTTTCCTTATGACTCAGAGTGAAGTCTCTCTCAGGGAGGAGTGATAGGGAATGGCAAAGGACACACTGACAAAGAAGATTAATCAGAACTGGCTTTGACAAGCACTGTGGCATTTGGACAAGAACAAACTGGGAGGAGGGTAGAGAGAATAGTGCAACAATGAATGAGTGGAAGCCCAAAATCTCTGTAAATGTTTATGAAAATTAATAAAACATAATTATAGAAAAAAAATTAGGGAGTTCTGGTGGCTTAGTGGCAAGAAGCTGCACTGCAATCCCAGAGGTACATGGTTCAAATCCACCAGATGCTCTGCTGGAGAAGGAGGGGAAATTTCCTCCTGTACCAGTCAGATCCAATTTGATGGTATACACACACAAAATAATAAAATTTAAAATTTTTTTTAAGTTTTCAAAATTAATATTGCCTATTTAAAGTAGATGTTTAGCCCTTGTCCTAAATTGGGTTTCCCTTAATCTGAAGTTCATTGTGGAGCATATCACAATCTCATTTTATTTATGTATTTTTTTTTTTGTGCTGTTATGAGTTGGAACCCACTCATAGGTGACCCCCCGGACTCTTTTTCCAGAGGCTACAAATTGTATGGGAGGAGAATGCCCTTCTTTCTCTCATGGAGCTGCTGGTGAATTCTAATTGCCTACCTTTGGGTTGGCAGTGCAACTTCTTACCACTAAGACACCAGTATTTCCCCACTATTTTGCATTTGCTGAAGACAGTACACTGCAAACCCAAAAGCACATGGTTCGAGGCCACCAGATGCTCCATGGGAGAATGATGGGCAGCCTCTTCCTGTGTGATGAAGTGCCTCTGAAAACCCACCAGAGGGTCAGCTATGGGTCAGTTCCGACTATATGGTACACAATAACAACAAAAATAATAATAGAATTATATGTTATTTTAGGTGTATCCTAGAGTTCATATATTAGCAACTTCATCCCAAACTCAGAAATCTCTTCTTCAATGTTACTGAGAGTTAATCCTGATACTATCTGGTTCATAAGCATGATGATTGGGTGTTCATGCTCCTGTATGACATATGCCACCTTTTCAACCTTGTCACAACATGGGCACCCATCTTGTTACCTGTCTGATGTGAGAAAAAAAAAGTTGATCCTGTGAAGTCTTTTCAGATAATTCCTTAGGTAAACTACAACTATGTAAAAGATAGTCTTTTCCATTGTTGAATAATTCTAAGTAAAGTGAGATGTTGATCTAAATAGATACTGATCTAAAATCAATATTGTGAGATAGAGGATAAATATTAGGTGGAAGAAATAGGATGAATTAAAAAAATGGAAATCTATATGCTTGACAAACAAATACACTGCAGTTTCAGGTGCCAAGATCTTTATAAAGGAGTTGTTGCTTTTATGTGCCATTAAATCAACTACAACTCATAGCAACCCTATGAACAATAACTCTGGACCTTGCCTTATCCTGAACCAACCTCATCATTCATCTCTGGTACACCTGGCCCCATTGCTACAGTCATCATGTCAATCTGTCTCATCCAGAGTCTCCCTCTGCTGAGCTGGCCCTCTGCCCTACCAAGCATGATGTTCTTCTCCAAGGGCTGGTCCCTCCTGACAACATTTCCAAAGTATGTGAGACAGAGCTGCAAAATCCTAGCCTCCAAGAAGTAACCTAGTCTCACACCTTCTAGGACAGAACTGTTTTTTCGGCAGTCCATAATACGCCCAATGCTCTTCTACAGCACTACAAGTCAAAGGCATCAATTCTGCCATATTTATTCATTGTCCATTCTCAGATCATGCTTGGAAGGGTGGAGGGACAGCACAGGACAGGAAGACTCCAGATGAGATGTATCGAGACAGTAACTGGGGCAATGGGGTAAGTGTGTCGAACTCAGTGAGACTGGCTCAGGACACAGCAGACTTCAGAGATGCTGTACATAGGGTAGTTGTGAGTCGCAGGTGACTCGACAGCACGTAACAACAACTCCTCTCAGATGTATAGCAAGCAATTGAGAAGACCATGGCCTGGATCAGGTCCACCTTAGCCTCTAGATGGACATCATTGTTCTTTTGCAATCTGGAGAGGTGCTTGGTGGCAGATTTTCCCCAGTGTAGCTCATCTTTTCATTTCCTCACTGCTGATGCGAAGAGTATTGATTGTGGAAACAAGGAAAATGAAATTATTAACAACCTCAATCTTTTCTCCATCAAAAAGCATGATGCTCTTTCTTGGCTCAAGGAGTAGTATGCTATAAAGCTAAAAAAATTGTTAAAATATCCAGTAAACAATAAGTATAATCAACTTCTGTGTTGTTTACTTAGCTCTTCGATGACATTATATCCAAATTAAAGGTAATACAAATTACTGTTTTTAACATAAACTTAAGTCAATGTCTGATAGTAATGAAAAAAAATGCTTTTTAAGCTTTAAGTATTATTTTTTAAAAAATAAGGCAATTTTGCATAATTATGCTGAGCTTTATGTGATAAATATAACACCTGGAATTTTGATGCCATGTGTCTGACTGCTATACTTGCAATTATTCAAGAAAGGAGTTCCCAAGGAGTTAGGAGAACTGTGAGTGTAAGATTTTCCTACTCTCAGCCTCTGTATCCTCACTAAACAAGTCAATATTCATCCAGTTGACTCCAATTCACAATAATATGCTAGGACACCCTAAGGTTGTCAAGGCTGAAATGTGTGTGTGTGTGTGTGTGTGTGTGTGTGTGTTTTCAGCAGAACATTGAGTTCAAACAGCCAGCCTTTCAATTAGTAGCAAAATACTTACCCATTGTACCTCAGGGCTCTAAGTCCTCACTTTATTGTTAGGTGTGAGGTGCCATGGAGTTGACTGTGATTCAGAGCTACCCTGTGAACAAGAGACCGAACTTCACCGTAACCTGCTCCATCCTCTCGATTTCTGCCATGCTCAAGTCCTTTATTGTCACCATGCTGCCGATCCGTTTTGTTAAGGGTCTTGCTGTCTTTCACTGACCTTCACTTTCCCCTGCATGATGTCTTTTCCCCAGTATTAGTTCCTGCTGACAACATGCTCAGGGGATGTGAGGCAAAGGTTCATTATCCTTACCTCTAAGAAGCACCCTGGTCACACCTCCTCTAAGAAAGATTTGCTTGTTCCTTTGTCAGTCCCTAGTTTATTTAATACTCTTTGCTAACACCACAGTTCAAAGCCAAAATTCATCAGTCTTTCTTATTCACTATCCAACTTTCAGATGCATATGGAGTAATTGAAAATGCCAAAAAATGCACACCCATGTTTATTGTAGCTATGTTCATAATAGCAAGGAGTTGGAAACAACCTAAGTGCCCATCAACAAACAAATGGATAGAGAAGCTGTGGTATATTCACACAATAGAATACTATGCTGCATTGAAAAACAAGGAACTCATGCAATATTATTCAAAATGGGTGACCCTGGAGGACATTATGCTGAGTAAAGTATCTCAGTCACAAAAGGACAAATACTGCATGGTGCCACTGTTGTAAAACAGGACTGTAAAACGGGGGAGACTGAGAAAGATGGGTTCAATAATGTATACTGCATTGAAACAGATGAGGGAGAAAACTGTTCAAAAGGGATATGTGATTGGGTATTTTTGTCATGTCAGGAGTCCAGAGCTAAGGA
>NW_006399854.1:8046495-8050698 GCF_000299155.1 Elephantulus edwardii | reverse complement strand
AAAAAAAAGAAAACGCCATGACTTGGGTCAAGCACACTTTATCCTGACTTGTAAGAATTGTAAAATAATGACAACCTAAAAACAGTTCAACAGGGCAGCAAACAACAGTTGTTGGTGAGGTTGTGGAAAGATTGGAACTCTCATTTGCTGCTGATGGGAATGTAAAATGATACAATAACTATCAAAGGCAGTCTGGCACTTTCTCAAAAAGTTGGGAATATAAATATCACTTGACCTACTTATCCTTGTTGCTAGGTGTTGTTGAGTAAGAGTTTTAGATCTAGACCCTGTTCTATCCTGTGCCATCCTCACACTGTCCAACACACAAGAGCCCATCGTGGCATTCACTGTGTCACTCCACCTGGTTGGGGGTCTTCCGCTCCTTCACTGACCCTCCTCCACCCTTCCCAACATCATGTCCCTCTCCAAGGAATAGTCCCTCCTAGCAACGTGCCGCATGGGATGTTCAGTGACTTCTCCAACACCACAGCTCATAGACATCAATTATTCTTGTCATCTTTATTCACGGTCCAGCTCTCAATGCATAGCAAGTGATTGGAAAGAGTGTGGTCTAGTATTGGAAGTTACCTTAAAGAAACCAGAGTTGTGACACAAATACATTTATGCATTTTCATGGGTTTTTTGCTACATTATTCACAATAGTGAAGAGATGGAAGCAGTCTAACTTCCAGTCAACAAACAAATGGATAGAAAATCTTTGGTACAAGGGGCCTTGATATGCTCCACAATAAGAGCATTATCTCTCAAGGGCCTTACTCCAGTTTTCAGGCATGCTTTTAGGGGGAAAATGGTGCTCCTTAACTTAGCTCCTATCTGAGAGATAGCAAAATATCCTCTGTGCATTGAGGTCAAACCTCTCACACATCTGGCAATCTAATGCTGAAAACATGAAGACTGTGAGGTGGGTGATGATGTTCTGAGCTGTCATGTATCCGATTCATGACGATTCCACATACAAAGGTACAAGATATTGTCCAGTCTTATGCCATTCTCAGGTTGGTTTTGGGTGTCACCAAGGTGTTTGTCTGTAGAATCACGCAGGCATCATTGTTGTTGTTGTTGTTATGTGCCATTGAGTCTCCTGTGACTCATAGTGACTCTTTGTACAACAGCCCTAAACCCTGCTCCATCCTATGCCAATCTTATTGTCACTGACACACCTACCCTCATTATCTCAGTCACTGAATCAATCCATCTCATCGAGGGTCTTCCTTTTCTGCACTGTCCCTCCACCCTCCCGAGCATGACGTCTCTCTCTAGGAACTGGTCTCTCCTTGCAACATGTCCAAAGTATGTCAGACAAAGTTTCCAAATCCTTGCCTCCAAGGTTGCAGCCTTTCTCCACAGGCATCATAGACTTAAGATATCCTTGGATCAATCCACAGCACACACCTAACCTAAATACCATTTTTAAAAAATGATGCAACATTATTGTCCAAGGTTGTCTATGACCCATAATAAAAGGCCTTGATGACTACATTGTCTTAAAGCAACCTTAACTAGTTCATAAAACAAGGTAGTAGCTCCCACAGATCAGGGAGAAAAAGAAAATGTTATGCCTTTGAGTCAGATTCAGCTCACAGCTGACCCTCCAGCAGATTTTCAATGGCTGTAAGTCACATGATAGAAGATTGCCTGCCCATCTGTCTCCTGCAGAGCAGCTGGTGGATTAGAACCACCCACCTTTGGCTTGGCAACACAGCTCCCTAACTAACCCACCAGAGCCTATACTGTAATATTATTCTTCTTATACTCCCACACCAAAATAATCTTTGGTGACTTCATGTGGCATGGTGTCATAAATAGAGATAAAAGAGAAGGAAAGATAATACACTTTGTCTTCGGGTTCTTTAATTTTTCATGCTATGATAAAGTGGCCCTTATTTATTCCTTACCCTTAAAAGCCTATCATAAAGCTGGTTTCAGATCCTATGTTTATAATTATTATTTTTCTCAAATCCTAACTCTTCTAATTTACAAACCCCATTTGTTCATTTCTATAAAATCTTTGTATTAGGCTCTTCATGAAGATTTACTTTCTTGTTCCCATTCTGTATCTTTTCCCCCAGTAAGTACAGTGAGAAAAGATACGTGTGGAAAAGATTGTAGCTGGTGTGTTACTGTGGAAGGTTGAACCAGAAATGAGAAAACTAGGATTTCAGTCTTGGCTCTGATAAAGTGCTGTGATACCTTTGAATAGGCACAAGGTGTACTTTCTCCAAAGCAGGGTTTTTTCATCTTTAGGACAGAGATTGGATTTTGTTTGTTAAGATCCTTTTCAACATTGAAATGTAATAAATTCTGGAGGCCAACCATGCAAAGACAAAAGCAGTATTCCTACTGTTTTCATTGGAATACTGAAATTAATAAAGTAAAAGTTAACTCTTAACCAATGAAAGTATAATGAAAAAAGACCATCACTACCTTATACAGATCTCTGTAGCAATATATTGATAGATCTGGTGCCAGCAGTCAGGAGATCAGGAGACATATTGCACTGGTAAAATCTGTCGTCAGGGACCTCTCCAAATTCTTGAGGAGCAATGATGTTAGTCTAAAGACTAAGATGTGCTTTATTCAGGTCATGGTCTTTTCAATCACTTGCTATGCTGCTGAGAGCTGGACAGTGAATAAGGATGACTGAAGAAGAATTGACACCTTTGAACTGTGGTGTTGGAGAAAACTACTGAATATCCCATTGACTGCTAAAGAGAATAGACAGATCTGTCTTGGAGAAGGTGCAATCAGAGTGCTCCTTGGAGGCAAGGATCTTCATCTCACATAATTTGGGCATGTTGCTAGGAGAGGGTATTTTTTGGAGAGGGACATCATGCTTGGAAAGGTGGAAGGATGATGGAGGAGAGGAAAACTCAAACCAGGTGGATTGACACAGTGATAGAAGAAAATGGCTCAATTGTACCAGGAAGTGTGAGGATAGGACAGGGTTCAGATTTGTGGTTCATTGGGCCCCCTCCATGTGTCATACTTCACAGCCCCTAACAACAAAACATAGCAACCCAATGGCATACGAGGTTTGACTCCATCAGTTAGTTGCTCTGAGGGAGAAAGGTGAATAGTATCCTCTTCTGTGATTTACTGCACCTGAAAACATGCTGGAAAGTCCAGTTATGAGTTGGTTCTGACTGTTACTGTATACTGTCAATTTGGTACTGATTCGTCGAGTTTCATAGGCAGTTAAATTGCAGGAATGACATTGTTCATCTGCCTTCCTCAGAGCAACTGGAGTATTTGAACCAGGTACGTTTGGGATTGCAGCACACATACACTATTTAATTATAGATTTTATTGTGTTGTTGGCCCTCATTTTTGAAGAAACCCTCTTTTCCAGTTTATGAAAAGTTGGTAGAAAAACAAGAAAGTAACTGCTTTCGAAAGATCATGCAGGATGTTACATATCTCCATCGTATTTTGTTTGAACCACAAGGTTTGAAGTGACTGCCAGATGTTGCCTAATACAGCCTGCTATCCAAAGAATTCCAAGCTGAAATCAATTCCAATAGTTCTTCAGTTTTTGGTGTTTGGTTTGTGTTGTGGTTTTGGGTTTTTTGGTTTTGTTTTGTTTTGAAAAAGAATAGGGCTATGATAGGAGGAGAGTAAAGATCTTGATATTTCAATAATTCAATGAGGCTTCCTTGCTACAAAGATGGCTATTTAAGGTTTTTCTTAAAAAAGCAAAGAAAATCTCTTCTTTGGGATTCTCAGTCAGAACGAAATGAAAAATCAGAGAAGAAAATGCTGAATAAAGAATGCAAAACTACCTCACTGTGCACAAAAATCTCACAAAAACCTTTCAAATAGAATCTTAAATTCACAACCAATTTCAAATCACATGTGTTAGTGAGTCTTTTAAGAAAAAAAAGTAAAACCATAAAAATATGGGGTAATAGTTGGTATTGATCAATGAGGATTGATTTTATAAGATACAATGTATAAGAGTGACTGAAAAAAGAAATACAATGTGAATGAAAATAAAGAGTCACAAACTTTTTCATAAAACCAACCCACTACTATTGCTCATTAGAAAAAGTCTAGGCTTTAACAAAATCTACTGCATTCAGATCAAGACAGACTAGGAAGAAGGATTGGCCACCCACTTCTGAAATAGCAGGCCTCTGAAAACCCTATGCACAACAGAACACACGCAGATTAACAAAAAGGGCA
>NW_006399854.1:8040994-8042165 GCF_000299155.1 Elephantulus edwardii | reverse complement strand
CTTCTTGGGGTCACCTGCAGCTCCATCCCCACCTTCTTCTTGTTCCTCTTCTTCCCTGGCCTTCTGCTTCTCAGCCTGCAGCTGCGCGTCGATCTCCTCTGGGCTCGTGTACTGCCGGGCCCGGCCTTTATGGCCACCTTTCCTCCCTCCTTTAGGCATCGCGGCTCCAGTGGGTGCTGCGGCGGCGCCTCGAGATGACACCGGAACCCGGTGTACATATTCTTCAAATCTATTTTTGTTTAACAGTATGTCTTGGAGTTTATAGAGAATTTCTCAGCTAGTGTTAACTTCTTTACCCTGAAACATTAATTTCTCCTTCTTTACTAAATCAAGCTCAGTAACACCCAGCTCTGCCCTATTTCTCTATTCCCCATTTCTTGTTAATTATCTGTTTTGTGTTTTTATGTGCTCACCACCTATTCCTCTTTTTTATCTTTTCTGGAGAAATTGAGGAATTATGTAAAAGCTAAGAGGTTAAATAATACCTGTATTTCTAATACTTTGACTGAATATTCCTTAGCATTTTGTCATTTTTGTTTCTGGTCTCTTTACTTTTAAAGAAGTAAAGCATTACAGATGAACTAAAGGGTTCTTCAGTCACTGTCACATTCCCATACTCCTCTCCTAGATACAGAGGTGACTTTTTGTAACAAAGCTCAGTTTATTTGGAAAAAGCTCTGTAAGCAGAGGACTGGCAGTGAGTGTCCATGTCAAGTGTACAGCTGGAATTAGGGCAGAGAAATGGTAACGGCTGGAAGGTGGAAGACTTGGAGACGGGATTTTTATTTATTTTTTTTTTTTGGTAACTTTTTTGTTTTTCTAGAAATAAGTGCAAAAGTCCTTGGAGATGTCCAGATGCCTGATAGGAATGGGCATCCTTGCAAACCTTGGGAGGACCCTACCCAGGAATCATCGGGGCTCCTCCTGGGGACACACCATTTTGTCAGAAAGATCCAGAACAAGAATCAGTCCTCCACATTGGGCCTCCAGCTACTGGTTGGTATAGCCCAAGGTCCTGTGTTTTGGGCCTGAAGAAAAGCAGTCATTCTAAAAAAGCCAAGCAATGATAATTAAAAAAAAAACCCCAAAAACAAACAGAACAAGTCCCGTAGTCTTGAAAACCACAAAAACAGAAGAGAAAGCCCGCTCCAAAGCTGTTGTGTAACACCAT
>NW_006399854.1:8026466-8039439 GCF_000299155.1 Elephantulus edwardii | reverse complement strand
AAAACCATTGAGAATAGTCCAAGAGGATTAATGATAATAGTTACCTCTGGATAATTTTCCTTATCCCATGAAATTCCCTGTTCTCCATAACTTCTCAGCTCAACCATAGCAGCCACTTCTCTACAGATCTGAAGGATCATCCTGATGACATCCAGCAGAATGTTTTGTCCTGGCGTTTTGTCCCCTGACCATGAAATAGATGACCACCTTCATGGGCTGCATCATCATGATGGTCAGGTGATATCCAGTTGTTTTCATTAGTTTAATCCCATAAAAAAACAGCTTCATATCCAAGTTAGACTTTTTAAATATTACTGCCATTTTTTGTTGTTGTTATGTGCCATTGAATTGCCTGTGACTCATAGTGATACTGTGTACAACAGCCCTAAACCCTGCTCTATCCTGTGCCAATCTTACTGTGTCTGATACACCGACCCCCACTACTCCAGTCATTGAATCAATCCATCTCATCAAGGGTCTTCCTTTCCAAGGGCTGGTCCCTCCTTGTAACATGTCCAAAGTATGTCAGATGAAGCTTCAGAATCCTTGCCTCCAAGGAGCAGCCGGATTTCACCCTCTCCAGGATGAACCTGTTCATTCTCTTAGCAGTCCATGATACGTTCAATACCATTCTCCAACACCACAGCTCAAAGACATCAATTCTCCTTCTATCATCCCTAGTCATTGTTCAGCTTTCTGATGCATAACAAGTGATTGCAAAGATCATGGCTTGTATCAGATGCACCTTAACCTCCAGACTGATATCATTGCTCTTCAGTACTTTGGAGAGGTCTCTAACAGCAGACATTCACATTACAATACATCTTTCAATTTCCTGGCTGCTGGTACCAAGAGTGTTGATTGTGGAGCCAAGCAAACTAAATCTCAATCTCTACACCATCCATCATGATGCTGCCAATTGGCCCAGGGGTGAGAATCTTTGTATTCTTGATATTGAGCTTCAATCCATATGGAAGGCTGCAGTCCTTGACTTTCTGCAGTAAGCACTTCAGATCCTCCTCAGTTTCAGCAAGCAGGGTTGTGTCATCTGCATAACACGGATTATTGTGTACCAGGGAATACCAGAGGAATGTCTATCTGTGTTTCGTTGATTATCCACTGTGTGGATCATAACAAACTGTGGCTGACTCTGAGAAGAATGGGAATCCCCAAACACTTGATTGTGCTAATGCAAAATCTATACTTGGACTGGGAGGAAGTCGTCACAGCAGAGCAGGGAAACACTACATGGTTTAAAATTGGGAAGGGTGTCCACCAGAGATGTGACCTAACTCCATACCTTCTCAATCTGTATGTGGAACAGATTATCCAGGAGGCTAGGCTCTATGAGAAGTGTGACATCAGGATTGGAGGTTGATTCATCAACAATCTGCGTTATGCAGATGACACAACCCTGCTTGCTTGCCTTATTTTACTGGTAAAATTATTGTTACGTTTTCAGAAGACTTAGATGATTAGGGGACTCCTGGTCTGTTGGGAACAACAGTCTCTGGCCCCTAAAGATATGTGTTGCATTCTCTGCTCCTTTTTCCTTGTTGCTAGTGAAGTTCTCCTCTTTGCTTCTAAACTTAACCTTTCTCAACTTAAACCTAGTGGAATAGCAAAACTCACTATCCCATCACAAGTAGTTTATGCTGTTGTTGATTGCATTCGAATCAAGCACGACTCATAGTGACCCTAGGAACAAAAGGCCTGAAGCCCCTCTACAACTTTCGACATTTATCAAAGTTAATAGAGTTTCCAGAGGCAAGTTGCTTAGGAAGTGCATGTTTCCACCCAGTTATGTGATGAAAGTCAAAACAGATGGCTAGGAAAGACATTTTGAATAATAAACAGATGACACCACAAGTGCATTTCAAAGTTATCAAATTCTTTAATGCATCATCTATAAAACATGATGCTCTTGTCAAATTCTCCCTTTGAGCCTTGGTTGAATGGTGAATAGTTAAGGAAGCTTTTTACTGCGATAATGAATAACTGGATTCTTTGTATAATATCAGCACAGACCTAGAAAATGGATTATCAAGCCAGTAATTAGGGTCTTCGATGGTTAATTCTCTTAGCTGGCAATCAAAAGGTTGGAGGCTTGAATCTACCCAGAGTTACTTCAGAAGAGTCTTGGCAGTTGGCTTCCAACAATTCAGCCGTTGAGAAACTCTCTGGAACACAGTTCTACACTGAAATAATGTGTAATGGCTGTGAGTAAAAGCTGACTGGATGACAACTGATAACTGTATAATCAGTCATTACAGGCCATAGAATTGGCACTGTGTTAACTCTCTGCATTTTCCAAGACTCTCTTGCTTTGGCTGCTGACTGTAATTTGATCCCAGCTCTTTCCTCCAGTCTCTCTGTGCTATGATCATGGACTGGCAGTGGTAGTCCAACATTAGCCAATGGCTTGTGCAAGGGAAGAAAGTCTCAGAACTTGCCATTTACATCATTAAGCTGTGTGATTTCTTTTCTTTCTCTTTTGCAATGAAAGTCAAGTGAAATTCACTTTACTTTTTGGAAGATGAAATCCCTATGAGTGAAATGCAGTATTTCTAGGAAGCAGGGCTTTGGAAACAATGATTTTTGTGTGTGTTTGTTTTAAGAAGCCAACAAAGGAAGGAGAAAATAAAACTGAATGAGGACAAAGACAAGCCCTTAGGCAAAAAATGGCTTTTCCTTTAGAATCTTGTGGAGCTCTGACTTTCCAGACTCGTAAGTTACCTGCAGTCTTCTGAGGTGGAAGGCCTTCTTCCATTCAGCGAGTGGCAACTGGATTATTGCAGAGCTTCCTGCTGTTTAGCATGTAGGGGCGGATGGACAACAGCACCACCAAGAAGCAGTCAGATTTCACCTGCTCATCCAGGTAAAGTGTCTCGATGAAATCACACAAATGAGGGTTGTTCTTGTTACTGGCCAGTTTGTGCAGTTCCAGGAGGGACTACTGATTTACACTTTTCTCCAAGTGTGGCACACACTCCATTGCATATAGCCCGCCCTCCCTGTGATCCCGGTCTGGTTTCTTGATGTCCTGAAGGAAGATGCAGGTGAAATCCTTCGAACAACTGGGTGACTACGTAACCAACTTGTGCAAGATGGGAACTCGGGCCTGCTTTGACAAGCTCACCCTGGGAGACAGTGATGGCTTCCCCACAGCCACAGGGGTGACTCTGTGGTCACCACCAGGCCACCTGCATGTCTTGTTTATTTTACCTTTTCTGCAAATTGTACCAAATTAGCCACTTAAGTTCTTTCATTTATACCATTCCTTCAGATAAAGTCATTCGGTACCCAGCTGTTGTGTTGAAGATCTTGGTGGGCCAAATGTCTGTCTAAGCCATCTTGGCCAAATTCTTTAACTACCATGGTGTCTGCTTTAGTCACATTTAATAAAACAAAACTTACAAGAAAAAAAAAGAAGTAGAGCAGGTTGTGTTTGTAGACGAAGGAGAAGCCCCACCAGTGAGCATGACTGTCCCAGAAGATCTCCTGCTGGGTATCTCTGAAGGGTAAAAAGTTGTGTTCCATAAAGGACCGCCCCAAGGGTCCATTGAACCTCCTTGCCATATGCTTTTAAGGCAGTCTTTAAATGTTTCTAACTGACAGGAAATGAAGATCCTCTATGAAACATTTTGAACAGGCAGGCAGATAAGGTATGTCAGCTGATGGAGGTCGGCATGAGAGGCATAGAGTCCCCAGGCAAGCGTCCTGCAAGATCAACTGTTTTGTTGCACAACAATCCTTTGCAGCTTTAGTAAATCTAACAGCATTGTCATCTCCTCCCATTTGTAACACATCCTCAGTGTAATAGTAGGGTTCAGAAAAGCCATAGAATTCACTGCTCTGGAACTGAATTGGAGGCTGGTAGGTCCCATTGGGGGAAGTCTGTGTCTCCTTTGTTTTATTTATGAAAGGCTAAATAGTTTCTCCACACAGGTTAAAGTCCTCAATTTACAACATACATGATCTTTTTCTTGGATTTTCTTGGGTTTTGTCCTTAATATCTAGGGGTAACCAAGGATCCAGGAATGGAGAGTTGGGAGTCAGACCTGTCTGTTTACCTAGGAGCCTATTCTTTTGAACTGTGTTGGCCAATATTCTGTCTTTTTATCACTGTCAAGCAGCATTGCCACCAAATCCGAGAAATGTGGCCACAGAGACCCTGTATACATGTTCAGTTTGGTGAACAGCACATCCCAAGTTAAATTCAGCTAATAAGTGTTTGGCTATTTCCTCCTGCAGCTATAAGGATAACAAATGTTAGTATCTGAAGCAACACAAAACACGTTCTTTAAACACTATCTTGGAAGCAGGAGTGACACCCAATTCCTAAAACACATGCCTCTGGAAACTCTATGAACTTTGATAAATGATGATAGTTATAGAAAGCTTCAGGTCTTTTGTTCATAGGGTCGCTAAGAGTTGTGTTTGACTCAATGACAATCAACAACAACAAAGAACTAAAAATGCTGGTCAGTACTAAACTGTAATGACCCCATTCTAATAGAACGAACTCTGCCTCACCTTGTACCATCCTGCCTCTTTGCTGTTCTTATAAGCCCATTGTTGTAGACACTGGGTCAGTTGTTATCTTTCAGGGTTGCCCTCTTTGCTAAGTATGATGTCTTTTTTCTGGAGACTAGTCCCTCCTGACAACATGCCCAAAGTATACGAGATGAAGTCTCACTGCCCTTGCTTCTGTAGAAAATTCTGCACTTCTAAGACAGACAGATGACTGCTCATTGATAGAAGGGGGATGAGGAAGGATCTAAAAAGATTTATCTGAGAGGGAAAATTTCTGCCTCTACATTTTTAAAAATCTTTCTATGCATCCTTCATAATTCAGTGTGACAATCCTGATTAGAAATTTCAGATGTGCTCACATTTGTAATATTGTTATTGTAAAAATTCATGCCCTTGGAAATCTAGTTATAAATCTTCCTAAATAATTAGGGACCAATTGGAGATGACCTTAAACATAGAAAAGTCTTTTGTACACAAAATACCCATTGCAATTCTATAGTAGAAAAAAAATGGGATGTCATCTGAGTACAAGAATGTATCCTCTATAGAGGCCTTCCAGCTTTTAAGAAAAAGACAGTGACTGAGAGCACATTTAGTTAATTATGAGATATAGCAATAGTTTACGTCATGTAAGGAAGTCAGATTGCATTGGAACATGCTCCTGCACTCTTAAATAAAAAGCACAAAACTGTACAGGGTTTAACAACTGTATTTTAAAAATTGTAAATATTAGGGGGAAAAGTAAAAATATACCAAGTTTCTAACAATGATTGTATTTGGAAAGCCTGTGTGATTTCAAAGAACTTTTAGTGTATTCTTTTAAATAAATAATTTATAATGTGTTTACTAATCTAAACCTTATTTATAGTAATTGTCATAGTATTCAGACAACATCATCATGACATAAGTATAGGTTTTACATAAGCACAATGAAATGTTTTGGGATCCCCATTTTCTCAATGTTAGCCATATTTTGTTATGGGGCTATTGTCCAGAGCAAGAGAATACTGCATGTTTTAAAATCGGGAAATGTGTGTGTGCATCAGGGTTGTATCCTCTCTCCATACATATTATCAGAAAATCATTTGAGAAGCTGGATTCTATGATGAAGAATGTGACATCAGTATTGGAGGAAGACTGACCAATATCCTTTCATATGCAGATGACGACACAACTTTGCTGAAACTGAGGAGGACTTGAAGCTCTTGCTGCAGAAGATCAAAGAATATATATATATATATCCTTCAAGATAGATTACATCTCAACATCAAGAAAACAAAAATTCTCACTATTGAACCAATAAGCATCGTGACAGATGGAGCAAAGATTGAAACTGTCAACAAGTTCATCTTACTTGGATCCACAATCAACTCACATAGTTCCAGCAAGCAGGAGATTTAGTGGACATGTTGCACCAGGAAAATCTGTAGTCCAAATTAGTGAGGAGCAAAGATGTCATTTGAGGGCTAAGATGAACCTGATTCAGGTCACAGTCTTTTCAATCACTTCCTGTGCATCTGAGATCTGGATTACAAAAGAAAATGTGATGCCTTTCAGGTGTGGTGTTGGGGTACTAAATATCCCATGGGCTGCCAAAAAGAACAGATGCATCCTATCGGAGGTTCAGCCACAGTGCTCCTTGGAGGCAAGGATGACAAAGCTTCCTCTCACATACTTTGGGAATGTTGTTAGGAGAAGGATAATGTGCCTAGAAAGGTGGAGAGTCAGCAAAAGAAGACCCTCAACCAGATTGATTGACACAGTGACTGCCGCAGTGGGCTCAAGTATGTCAGAAATGATGAGGATGGCACAGGATAGGACAGGGCTCAGATCAACATTGTTCATGGAGGTGCAATGAAATTGTACTTGGCATCACCTAATAACAAAATTATAGTTTTGGTTCAGTGGATATCATCAATCATTTAAAAACAGTTTTTTACAACAACTTTAAGAATGATATCATTGCTGCTCCTTCTAAGCTTATGTTGTTTTTTTGTCTTGAGCCTCTAAAATAATCTGCACTTTAAAATCATCCTGTAAATTTACTATACACTATGTTGGCCAATGGTATTTACAATTCCATAAATTCATGTCTTCAACATGTTACTGATCAATTTTTAAGAAATCCATTACCACTGGTCAAATGTGGGACATTATTCTTTCCCTTCTTTGGTAAAATCAAAATTTCAATTAATGTAATGAAAGATTACATATCATAATGTTATTAATCATGCAACATAAACTGCCACATTTCAAACATTATAAACTTTGTGCCAATGTTTAAATTGTATTCATTGAAATATAGTCCTATAAAATAATAATGTCTCCTGCTTTAATAACAAAATTTCTTATACATCATAGTTTGGATAAAAAGGACCAAGAAAGGACATTTAATGAAATTCACAAGAAAATATAGTCTATTCAATAATGAGTTTTTAAAAAACTCATTAATTTCTTTTACAGTAAATTGTGCAAACTGAAATTCTGACTTCCGTCTTAATTTGCCCAGTTTTTCAAGTCAGCGTTTTATTTTCTGTGTGTAAGCTCTCTCTCTTTTTAAGTCCTGACCTTGAAATATTTTGCCTTGAAGAAGTTTCTACTGCAGGGAAAAAGGGGGGGACCCTAGTTAGTACCATAATAATCATTAAACTGACCACCTGGAAAGAAATACACAATTCTTTTATGCTCTTGTATGATGTCAATGAAGAATCTCATCTCAGACTGAGCTGAGCAGATGAAAGGAAACTTTCTCCAAAACAAGAGGCAAAGACTTACTAATTGTTAATTATTAACTACTAGTTCAAACCATAACAGGCTCAAATATATTATATTACCTGATTGCAAATTAACCTTTGTGGCTAGACTTTGACAAGTCTCCCTTTCCACTGTGTTCAAAGAGAAGATGACTAATACTTTGGAGGTAACTTGCATTATTATACAACCACAAAGTTATCACTAATAATGGATGGGTCCCTAAAGCTACATGTTTTAACTTTTTAAAAGCCCTCAAAAAATAAATATTTCCCAAATAAATGTTCATGTTGTCCTATTGGCCATTCTTAAAGACCAATTTATTCTATTTCTGTGTAGTATTTTTAGGATAACAATGGTTTTATTAAGAGAGTTCTCAAATAATAATTATTCCTTTAAAACTAATTAATATGTAGAAACACATTTGAGTAGAATTACATGTTTGGAGGTTTTTCTCCCTAGAGAAACAACTTCTCTGAATTTTTTCCCATATATTCAAAATAGTACACTATGTTGGACTTTTGCAGAATCAGGAAGTAAAATTAGCAACTCAATTTTACTGTCTTTGGTAGAGAATTCTCAAATTAAACAGCAGTAAGTTGTAAATTTTTATATTACCTTCACTTTAAAGTATATTGGTTTAGAGTCGAATATCAATGAGCCATAATTAACAAAAATGCTTTGAGAATAAGTATTTTATTGACTGATTTTTATTAGCAAAAAATTAAAAAAGAAATATGAAAATAGATACAAAAGTTACAAAATTATTAACTCTTACAAATTAGAAAAGACTAACCTGACTTTGTAATTACATTTTCATTTTCTTTGACTATTGAAACTGAAATTTCCCCTTAGAATAATGTAGTGTATATACATAACTTATTCTCATTGTTATATAGGTTACATTTCCCTAAAAATCTTTACACTAAAGACTTCTGTTTGGATACATGATATTTTAGTCTTAACTATGTTATACAATCATTTGAAGCATTATTATTTTTAAAACCTTCTAATCATAAAATTAATAAAGTTTGCACATAGTGAAAAACATCTTAAAACAGAACTGACATATATAAGAGGAAAAGTAAAACTACTTTCTTCAGTCAGTTTCATACTCCAGAGGAATCACAAAGGTAGGCATCTTTTTATTTGTTTGTTTAAACAAAAGTGAGCTACACATATAAGGTCTGTCAGTTTTCTTAACTTAAAATATGTCTAAGTGGGGGGAGTAAAAGGCAGGGAAACTGAAGAAATGGAAATGAAACAGCTCCAGCATAAATAGAATGTTGACACATTGTAAAAATGTAACCAATGTCATAGTACAATTTATGTCAAAATTGTTGAACAAAGCCTAATTTGTTGTATAAATTTTCACCAAAGCCACAATGACATATTTTATAGTTTTCTAAAGGTTCTACCTAATTTTATATTATTGCGTTCTAATAGCATTATCAGCCATATTCTAATTGTACACTCAGGATATTAGGTTGAAAGACTACAATAATGCAGTGTTGCACAACTTTATGCATTTAAGAGAATTACAATTGATTAATCAAAGTATGTGTGTGTATGTATATGTGTGTGTATATGTATATATTTTATTGGTGGTATTGGTGAATGCCAGTATGAATTCATAGCAACCTTATGACAACAGAAAGAAACATCTAGTCCTGTTACTTCCTCATAATCACTGATGTGTTTGAGTGCATTGTTGCAGACACAGTGTGAGCAGGTATTGTCAAATGATCATTTATCATTAATTTATTATGCCACTATTAGTGTACTGGGTATCAGTTACTCAGTTCACCACCGATGCTGGCTGTTATTAAACATTTCTGTTTGTTCACTTTGTGAACAAATATAAATCTAAAACTATTTTATTATTTTAAAATTATTTTTTCAATTTTTTTATTATTTTGTGTGTGTGTGTGTGTACCATCAAATCAGACCTGACTAGTACAAGAGGAGATTGTCCTTCCTTCTCCAGTAGAGCATCTGGTGGATTTGAACCTTGAGCCTCTGGGATTGCAATGCACCCTCTTGCCAGTAGGCCACCAGAGCTCCCTTATTTTAAAATTCTTTTTCTAAAAATTTTATTTAAAATTACCACACATCGAATTGTGCAACTCTATGATTAACACCCTACCCCCCATTTTCACCCCTCTATTTCCACCCTGCCCCCCCCCTTGGATCCTTGTACTTATTCTACAGAAATGGTTTTATACAATATTTGTCCTTGTGGGACTGAGTTGGTTCACTCCTGGCTACAGTTTTGCTAGCAGCTGAGTGTGTTAACCATTTGAAACATTCAGATAAGGACTTCAAAAAAAAAGTGCTTAAACTAGTATGAATCTATTTGACTTCTTTCCTAAGGCTAAACACCAACAATGATTCAAAAATTATGCTTTAAAAAATGATGCTTTAACTTAAAAAATTTATTTAAAATTAAATTTTTATTGGAACTATTTTTATTTAGTTGATATTTATTTACATATAAGGTTAACTATTTTTTGAAGAAAATATTTTCCAATGAACTTTATGTTCATTCATGCCTTTCTTAATTTTTTTTATTTTATTATTTTTGTGTGAGTGTACCGTCAAATCAGATCTGACTGGTACAGGAGGAGATTTTTCCCTCCTTCCCTGGCTGAGCATCTGGTGGATTAGAACCATGCACCTCTGGGATTGTAGTTACAGCTCCTTGCCACTAGGCCACCAAAGCTCCCCTATTCCTTTCTTAATTTTTCTTAGACTTATTTAGGTTTTTGTGTTGGTGTGTTTTGCTTTTCTTATGGCTTTGTAAAAACTATTTGTACATTAACCATTTCTGTATTTAATATTCAATTGCCATCTAGTCAATTATTACTTATAGAGACCCTATTAGATAGTGTAGAACTGCTCTTAAGATCTTACGGTTTCCAGGGCTATAATCTTGCAGCAGCAGACAATGTTGGGATTTTTGGGGGGGTTTGTCAAGTGTTCAGCTTTGGCAGAGTGCTTTATAATCTCATCGGAACACTCTTGTAAAACAGCAAAAAAGTCACAGACAAAAGGACAGCTATTTGAAGATATTTCTTTACGTCAAGAACCACCAGGGCTATGAAAAGATGGAAAAGACCAGATATCTTCCCCTAAAGTGTCAGAGAAAACATGGCCTTCATAAGACTCTGGATTTGGATTTCCACTTTCTAGAACTGTGAGAGTCATCATTTTCATTGCTTTAAACCAACCTATTTAAGGTACCCTTATAATGGCAATCCTTGGAAATGAATACAATTCTTTTGATTGTGATACTAGTCATATGATAGATTTGATTTGATTACGATAGATGAAATGCATTTCAATTTTACCTCAACCTTTTTTTCTTTTTTATTTATGAGAAAGCTTTTGGTTTCATTGTATGTTGGTTGTGTTTTTATGTAAAGTATTTTTTTGAAATCATAGTAACGTTAAATTTGATCATTCATAAACATTTTGTCCTATAATATCATCATTGCAATTTCATTTAAGTTAGCTGTCCAAACCTCTCTAGAGTATTGAAGAGCAACGACATCAGTCTGGAGACTTAAGTGCACCTGATCCAGGCCAGTGTCTTCACAATTGATTGCTGTTCATCAGAGAGCTGGACAATGAATAAAAAATAATAGAAAGAGAATTGATGTCTTTGAGCTGTGGTGTTGAAGAGGAATGTTGAATATATGGTGGACTGCCAGGAGAACAAACAGGTTCATCTTAGGGTGAAACCTGGCTGCTCCTTGGAGGCAAGGATACTGAGGCATGTTGCAAGGAGAGACCAGTCCATGGAGAGGGTCCCCTGCTTGGAAGGGTGGAGGAACGGAGAAAGAGGAGGAGACCATTGATAAGATGGATTGATACAGTGACTGGGGGAATGAAGGTAGGTGTGTCAGAGAGTGTAAAGTTGGCACAGGATAGAGCAGTTTTCAGGGCTGGGCTTATATACATAGGATTGTTATGAGTCACAAGCGACTTGATGGCACGTAACAACAACAATGCTATATCAATTAATTACAGTGCCTGATTCGTGTCTTGCATATTGGCTTTCTCTTCACTCCTCTTGTCTATTTATTAAGTTTTATCCGCCTCTCACTTTCTTCCCATTTCTTGTAACCATTCAGAATTAATTCTGTGTGTAGATCTTTCCTTAGTTTTTCGTAGTGGTAAGAAAGTAATACGGCAATCCTGACAGAACGCGGTTCAAATCTGCCCGTTGCTCCGTGGGAGAAAGATGGGAAATCTCCTCTTGTGTGATTAACTGCCTGTGAAAATCCACTGGAGGGTCAGCTATGGGTCAATTCAGACTCGATGGTACTCAATAACAACAACATTCCTTTTTTATGATTGACTTATTTGCCTAGCATAATGTCCTCTAGGTGTGTCCATGTTGTGTAGGTTGCTGATTTCTTGGTTACATGTACTTTTCTGTGCTAAGCTCATTTTGTCTATGGCTTTTCTTATCATTTCTTTCACTGGCGTTGTTTTAGTGTTTTCTAAGCCTTTCTCATTTTTCACTTTGATGAGAAGGTTTGCTAATTTTCTTGGCCTTTACCCTATAAATTACTACTTTATTCCCAAGTCTAAAACAATTCACTTAAAACAGTTCACTCTATCTTGACATTATCTTGACTTCTGGAATTAGAAATTCTAGAATTAGTTCTATCACTTATTATTCTTCCTTTTTGCTTTGTAGTTGTCATAATTTACCTATTGCTACCTCTAATTTCCCATTTTTAGTCTGATGTTTATTTTGTGATTTACTGTATCTAAGTAAATTTCTCAGTGATGCTATATTTATCATTTGTTCTGCTAAGATTAGTAGCAGATCAGTTATAAGAAAAGTCAAATAAATGTTCTCCCTAATGCTTGATGTACTGTATAATTCCCTGGTTCCCGACATCAACAGCCCCTTCTTTGTTCAGTTGTCTAGCTCCTCTGTGTCCCTTGGGTTTAGTGGTTTGCTGAAAGATCTCCCAAACACTCAAACCCATCAGGGGAATGACTCAATTGACTGTAGGTATGCAGGCCAGTTTTACAGAGACTGGTGAGCAGTATAGACTATCTATTGAAAGCAGGTGTCCCATAATAAAAGCAATCACTGAGATCCCATGAGCGTTTATAAGCCTCTATAAATGTGGGGCTTGTATCCCATTCTAATCCTTTTTCCTTAATACAATAAATACTTCAGCACAAAATAAATAGCTAATCATTGACATTTTTAATGATAAACTTTAGACACCTAGAGGTGTTGTCATATATGTTAATTTCAGCATTTCTTCTGCCACTGTTGGCTCTCTTTCCAAACAACTCTCTTTAGAACTTCTTGTAAAGTTGGTCTGTTGTTGTTGTTTTCATGTACTGTCATGTCATAGCCTACTTACAGTTGATGCTCCAGCAGTTTTTCAGAAATTGCATGGGAGGAGATTAAGTATCTTTCTCCTGGGAAGCAGCTGGTGGATTAGAACCATCTGCAATTGGATTGGCAGCACAACTCTTTAACAACTAGGCATCCAGATTTCCCCAGGTTGCTCTAATTTTCACGTATGTTCTCACTTTTCATTTACCTGGAAATATTCTAATTTCACCATCATATTTGAGAGACAGTTCTGTTGAGTACATGGTTCTTGGTTGGCTTTTTGTTTCAGGGTTTTATATTTATATATATAATATA
>NW_006399854.1:8022052-8026366 GCF_000299155.1 Elephantulus edwardii | reverse complement strand
CAAGACAGTAATATATGAACATTATTACATAATATATAATATTTTATATATATATATATAATCTCCCAACCGATTGCCTGCCTGCCTGCATGGTTTCTGCTGAGAAATCAGAATTTATTTGTGATGATTTTCCTTTGTCATTCTATATTTTTCCTGAACTATTTTCAGTATTCTTTCTTTGTCTTTAATTTTAGAAAATTATATTATGATATGTCTTAATGTCTTTCCTTTGGGGTCTATCCTGCTTGGAGTACACTCAATTTCTTGAATTCCTATTTTCCTTTTTTTCATAATGTTTGGGAATTTTCTTCTAGTAAATCTTCAACAATTTCCTCTGTGCTTTCCTCTTCTGGAATTCTGATCATCTTGTATTAGACTTTCTTCATTTTCTTTCTTTTTTCCGATTGTTTCTTGTGGTGTGAAAGGGTTTTTGTTCAGAATTGCTTCCCTAGCCATTACTTAACTTTGCCCTATGGATGAGAAAATTTGAATAAAATGTTAGCCAGTCCACAAGGAGATTGGCTAGTAATGCCATTAAATTTAGCAGATCCAGGAGCAGAATTGGAGGATTTTCCCCATGAGTAAAGGAGAAGCAAGAGAATGTAGCTCATCCTTCAGAGAAAGCAATTCTCACACCAGCCAAACTAGGACCTACGGGAGCAGCAGCCATTGTAGCCACTGTAGAAAAACCAGAGACCTGGTGTGAGGCAGAGCAGACTTAAGGATTGCTACACTACAGAACCGGCACTGAGAGCCCTTTCCCCAAGTTTGTTGGAGGACAGAGGTGAGTGGTGTTGGGAAGAGCCAAAACTGGCAGGACTGAGAGTTTTGCAACACTGGCCTAAAGCTGCAAGGCTCCATGCAGAGGCTCCTGCAAACACATTTCAGAAGGTGTATTGACTGTATTCTGCTACTAATCTGAATTCTAGTCTTTTGACATGGTTCTATGTGGTCTGTGAGGGTTAGATTTTGGACCCAGTAATGCAATAAGATTAACATCGGAATGAGGAGAAAGAGATGTAGGAGCATGTGGAACATGCCTGATCTCATGGGTATTGGTTTTGTGTTGTTGATATTATTGATGGGGACAGTTCCCTTTTGTGAAGTTGGTAAAGGTCAAATATGGCCATCACCATGCGACACTTACTCTTTTTACATTCCTTTAATAGATTAGTATTGAGAAATTTGTCTTTTCTGTACGTGTGCTGTTATATTGTACCAGTTCTGTTCTTTTGTCTTTTCAAATATATTATCTATTTTTGAAATTTTAGTCTTACTACTCAGAGTATCACTTTACTGTTTTTGTATTGTTTCTAGTTTTCCATTTATTTTATCTTTTTGGTCTTGCATATCCAAAAATTTTTTTTTCTGTTTTCTGTGTTCTTTCAATCATTAGAAGACACTTAACTATGATTTAAGAGATTGTTTATTAGGAAGTTCCAATAATTTTTATTCTTCTGAAAAGTTTTCTAGTTCTTTATTTTGGTCACTTTTTTTGTGTGTCCTCTTCCCTTGATTTGCTGAAGTTATTTGTTTCATTTAAGACATTGTATTTTCATATATATATATAATTTATATATAAATCAAATATATATTATATATATTGTGTAAATCAAATATATGTATATTTGATTAAGCCTTGTAAAGTGTGTGGCACCTCTCGTTAATGTGACAATTCCTAATTTTTCACCTCCTGGCTTCTGATGAGTCTGCTAAAAGATGGAGGTAGGTGTGCAGTTCTCTTTGCTGTTTGTGTGGGGCAGTGGAGGGAGCACTAGGCCATAGTTCTTGCAGTCATCAGTCAGGCAGAGGAGGGGTGGTTGCTCTTTACTCCTGCCCAATGGGTGCAGCTATAGGAGGTCTATGTGTGACTGGATAATGTTGCTATCTTTGTTGTTATTAGACAGCTGTTGGTCCTGAGTTCCCCAGACAGACAGACTGCTGTTAAAAATGGCACCATTTACAAGTCTGTGTTCCATTTGTCTCCTTATTAAATTTTTTCACTCATATTCTTCTTTCAATTGATGTTTGAATTACATTTTCTCTTTTGCTTTTCCCATCACGTTTCCAGAATTAACCTTCCTATCTGCTATCCCTGTTTTCTTGTATCTGCGTTGAAGAAAGTTATGGATTTCTATTTGCCTAATCTTCTAACACTGATGTTTCTAGGTTTTATATATTAATTTGCATCAAGATGCCTTTCCATTTTCTTACTGTTTATGAAAGTAACTCCATTCTTGTATGTTTTTGCTTCCCCCAAAAGATAAGATTGCTCATGAAAACGTTTATCCTTTGGGAAGCTTTTGGGAGATGTTTGTCACGGATTGAATTGTATTCTTTAAAATATATGTCATGCACACTCATGCTTATTGCTGTGTTATTGACAATAACAAAGATATGGAAGCAACCTAAGTGCCTATTATTATTTTTTTTTTGTTTTAGGTATTTATTCAGGTGATTCAATTACAGAGTGAAACACTTTCAGCATTATGAAGTCATCCTTTTTCCTCCTTGCAATTTGGTTTATTAGAACATTTATGATTCTGAAGAGCTTCTAGCTTTTCATGTGTTTAGATATTTTGCATGGTTTCTGATGTGATCACTAATGAAGGTTGTGATGAGATAGTCACTGTGGTTATAAACCCTCTTGCAATCTAAAAACAACAGGGACTTTTTTTTCTATGCAGACAGCTATGATGTCATCAGGAAGTAACTGGCCATCTGAAAGGAGTTGGTTATCTTTTCTTTGATCATTCAGTATGCCTGTTAACAAAAGAGTGGACAGAAAAAGAATGGTACCTTTACACAATAGAATTGAAAAACAGCATTGAAAAACAACGAACTCATAAAACATTGCACAACATGGGAGATCCTGGAAGACATTATGCTGAATGAAATATCTCAGTCACAAAAGGACAAACACTGCATAAAACTGCTCTTCTAAAATAAGATATATGGTGGGGTTCGGGAGAAAATGGGGAAAGAGTGGATAGATAATGAACACTGCATTAGAACAGACGAGAGGAAGAATTGTCCAACAGGAACATACGATTAGGCGTTATATGTAGGACAACAATCTGAAACAAGGAATGTGTTGCAGGGTGGGCTTGGGGGTGGAGGAAAGAAAATGTGCAACAATGAATAAAGAAGATATTAAGAAAAACATTTAAAGGGGGGAAAGTATGTCAACTTGGCTAGGCCATGATTCTTAGTATTGTGTAGCAGCCCTCCGTTTTGTGATCTGTTGTAAATTCTCACTTTGATATGTTTAATGAGGCAAGAGCCGTGTTGTTGTTGTTAGATACCATTGAGTAGAGTAGGACTCATAGCGACCCTATGAACATCTGCCCTATCCTGTGCCATCCTCATCATCTCTGACATACTTAAGCCCATTGTTAAAGTCACCATGTCAATCCATCTCATCGGAGACCTTCTTCTCCTTCACTGACACTCCATCTTTCCAAGTATAATGTCCCTTTTCAAGGACTCACCTCACTTAGCTACATGTCCAGAGTATGAAAGATGAAGCTTCATCATCTATGCCTCCAAAGGACACTCTGGATGCATTTTTTAAAAGACCTGTCTGTTAGTTCTTTTGGCAGCTCATGGGACATTCAGTACTTTTCTCGTCCAACTCTCTCATGTCTAGCAGATGACTGAGAAGGCCATGGGCCTGAATCAGGCACATCTTGGTCTTCAAATTGACATTATTGCTCCTGGCAGTGGATTTACTCAATGCAATATATTTCTTGATTTCCTAACTGCTGGTATTAAGGGTGTTGATTATTGACCCAAACAAGATGAAATCATTGACAGCTTTCCAATAATTTATCCAGGTATCGTAATGTTGACTATCAGTTCCGGGGTGAGGATCTTCATTTTCTTGGTATTAAAATGTAATCCATACCATGCACACCCATGTTTATCATGGCTTTGTTCACAATAGCAAGGAGCTTGAAACAACCTAAGTGCCCATCAACAAACGAATGAATAGAGAAGCTGTGGTATATTCACACAATGGAATACTATGCTGCATTGAAAAACAAGGAACTCTTGAAATATTATTCAAAATGGGTGACCCTGGAGGACATTATGCTGAGTGAAATATCACAGTCACAAAAGGAAAAATACTACACAGTGTTGTAAAATACACTGTTGTAAAAGAGGACTGACGTTGGGGTTGGAGGGAAACTGAGAAAGGGGATAAATAATGAATAGTGCATTAAAACAGCTGAGGGAGAAAACTGTTTAAAAGAGATATGTGATTAGGTATTATTGTCATGACAGGAGTCCAGAATGAAGGCCTGAGCCCAT
>NW_006399854.1:7971933-8016177 GCF_000299155.1 Elephantulus edwardii | reverse complement strand
CCCAGCATACAGGTTACATAGGGATGGGGATAGGATACAACCCTAATGCATACCTTTCTTGATTTTAAACCATGCATTTTAATCCCTAGGTAGAGATATCATATTAATACAATCTAGTGTTTTGAGATTCACATTCTTCTCAATGTTAGCCATAATTTCTTATGATCCACCTAATCAAATGTCTTTTCATAGTAAATAAAGCATAAATAGACTTTCTTCTGGAATTTTTTACATTCAGCCAGGATCCATCTGACATCACCAATGATATCCCCTAGAGCTAGCACCCTACATTTGGACTTCTATTCTCCTAAACTTTGAGAAAATAGATTATATTTCTTAAAGCCATCCTGTCTGGTATTCTTTGTTTTCAGGCAAGGTCTATCCTACATTAGCAAAGATGTCCCTTGTGTCCTTTGTGTCACACCACTTCTGAATCCAGCTTGAATTTCTGGCAGATAGCCAGACCTTGGCTGAAAGGGAGTAATACCAAAAAGATGTTTACTTATGTTTTATTAACTATGTAAAGATGTTTGACTGTAGATCACAACAAATTATGATTAATATTGAGAAGAATGGGAATCCAAGCAAAATCTGTACATACCAAAAAACAAAACAAAACAAAAAAACCAACATCAAGAGGAAGTTGTCTAAACAGAAGAGAATATTGATTGCATGGTTTAAAATCAAGAAAATTGTGTGATAGAGTTGTAGTCTTTCTCCATATCTATTCAATCTGTATGCTGAACAATCATTCAAGAAACGTGGCTTTATGAATAAGAATGTTAGCATCAGAATTGGAGGAAAACTCATCAACAACTAGTGTAATGCAGATGACACAATCTTACTTGCAGGAAGTAAAGAAGATTTGAAGCACTCAGCTGTGGAAGATCAAAGAATACAGCCTTCAATTTGGATTACATCTCAGTATCAATAAAACAGAAATCCTCACCACTGGATCAACAGACAATATTATGTTAGATGGAGAAAATATTGACGTTTTCAACTACATTTTCTTTGGCTCCACAATCAACCCCCTAGGAAGTTGTTATTATGTGCCCTCAAGTCGCATTTGACTCATAGTGACCCTACGTACAACAGCCCTAAAGCCTGTTCTATCCTGTGCCAAACTTAATGTCTCTGATACATCCACCCCCAAACCCAGTCACTGAATCAAAGTAGCAGCCCAAAAATCAAAAGTCATGTTGCTTTGGGGAAATCTGCTCTCAAGGTCCTATCCGAAGGTACCCGTTGAAAGACTAAAGTGCACCTGATTCAAGTCATGGTATTTTCAGTTGCTTCCTAAGCGTCTGAATGTTGGACAATGGATATGAAAGACTGAAGAAAAATCAATGCCTTTGAATTGTTATTTGAATATCGTGTGGACTGCAAAAATGACAAACTAATTTTCCTTTAAAGAAGTCCAGTGGGAGAACCCAGATGGTGGTGGCGGGGGGAGCGGTGTGAGAAGCTGGAGGTATGGCAAGCTACGTTGAAATGGGCCATCATGGCCCTCCACAGCACACAGTTTATCTATACCTGAACAATTAACCAGTTAGTTGCCTATTGGTTTTCTATATGGATTGAGGCTCAACATCAAGAGAACTAAGATTCTCGAAAAAGCATGGCGAGTCCCACTGCTCCCCGAGTCCCACTGCTCCCAGCCCCCCACTGCTGAGCCCACGCCGCAGCAGCCTGGTGAGACCACCACAGCCAGAGCCCAGGAATCCCCTCACCTGGGAGGGGCAGTGGGTGCCAGGCTCCGTGGCTGGTACGATGGAGTCCCCACACGACTGCAGAATAAACTTACTCTAAAAGAAATTCTCAAAACCAAGATGGTGGCAGCAGGGGAAGCAGCATGAGGAGCTGGAGGTACAGCAAGCAGCACTGAAACAGGCCACCATGACCCTCCACAGCCCGCAGTTTATCTATACCTAAACACTCAAACAGTTGACTACTGGTCTTCAATGTGGACTGAGGCTCAACATCAAGAGGACAAAGATTCTAGAAAAAACATGAGTGAGTCTTGCTTCTGCCCCCTGCCCACCACTGAGCCTGCCATGCTGCGACCCCACAGGGCCACTGTGATCAGAGCCCACTGGCCCCCTAGCCTGGACCTGGCAGCAGGCACCAGGTCCTACAGCTGGTGCAACAGAACCCCTACACAAGGCCACCACCTGCTGCAGATGCCAGCAGTCACGGGCCCCCAGCATGGAATGGGGTGGCGGGGGAGGGGTGGACAATGGCAGTGGCATCATGAAGCGACAGGAGGTGAAGGACTATATGTGAGGGAGCATCTCGCTGTCAGTGAAGGTTTCCTTAGATAGATCAGAGAAGATCCTGCACACAATGGGTTGATTCGGTGACTGTAGCAATGGCCTTGAGTGTGCCTTGGATTGTGGGGATGGCTAGGATAGGGCAAGGACTAGATGTGTTGTTTATAGAATTGCTGTGAGCCATAGAGAGAGCTCTGTGGGCCTAGTGGAAAGAAAGTTATGCTACCAAACCAAAGATGGGTGATTTAATCTGCAGCCCTCAGGGCTGATTTTTAATTGTTTTTGGTCAAACTTTCTTCTAAGTGGTATATCACTGTTCTATCAGTTGGCTGTACAGAGGTAACTTGTGGTTGCTGTGATGCTAAACACTGTGACACCGATGTGACAAATGAGATAATGGCTACCGATCGTGAGCAGTGTTTGGTGGAGCTCCCAGATTAAAACAAGCTTGGAAGCAGGAATGGTATCCACTTCCAAAATAACTTGCCTCCAGAAACTCTATGAACTTAGAGAAATTATGAAAGTTATACAAGTGTTCAGGTCTTAGGGTTGCTATGAGTTGTATAGACAGCACTTAACAACAACAACAACAGATCTTTGATAGCAGATCTCCTCAATTCACCACATCTTTTGATTTCTTGGGTACTTGACCTAGGGTGGATCTGTTCACCACTCTCAAAGCCCCTTCTCCATTTGTAGAGGAGAAGAGTAGTGATGCCCACTTTGAGTTGCTTGGTGGAGGGGAGGGGGGCAATGGTGACAGCACTGGACATGGGGGTGCTGCCACTGGACGTAGTCTTCAGTGGAGAAGAGGGTCCAGACCTGGGGTGGGGGCAAAGGTCATGCCACCTGGCTCCCAAGAGCTGCCACCCAGCCCCTGAGGAGAGCCTCCCAACCCCTGGGGATAGGTCTCTGGCCCAAGGTATGCTACCTGGCCTCCGGGGAGATCTGCCTGGTCCTTGGGGAGTGACACTTAGCTCCTGGGGAGAACCCTCAGGTCGCTGGGGAGAGCCACCTAGTGTATATGAGGAATTTTATCTAAGACACTTTCCTCCACCTCCTTCTCCAGTACATCTGTAAGTAACACCTCCAAAGCCCTTCTCCTTGTAACTCACAACTTTGTTCTCTCTAGGTTTGTTCCATTTCCTATAGGTAGCCTTAACACTGAGTCTTGCTCCAGACCTGAACCCTGAGCCCAGTTCCAGAGACAAATGGGAACTATAACTACCAGCTAAGGAAATGAAGGGGGATTGAGCCTCAAATTTCAGCCAGTCACCCCCAATGGACTCGCCCAGGCAAACACTTTGCCGTCCAGAGGGCAAAAAAATGTCATGAAAATATCTTCTAACTGAACAAGAAGGTATGTAGCTTCAACCCAGGACCAGCAGTAAAGAGTTAAAGCAGGCTCCCTTTCCACCTTCACCTCAACGTCCCTGTCAGCATGAAGAAGCCAGAGTCTGCGACCTATTCCCAAATGAGAAACTCACAAGTGAATAAGACAATTTCTTTGTTAAAAAAAGAAACCCAACAAATCACCACTGGACTATGCTCACCATTATCTTGTCTCTTCTGGTCCCCACTGGATCTTTCTCATTTCCTTTGCCTACTCTCTCCACCCACCGAATTGTGCAGCCCTGTGATTTCATCACTGCCCATCCTCATTCTTCTCCCAACCCATACCCCATTGTATTCCCATACCTGTTTTTTACAATTAAAAAAAGAGAAAGGAATAAATGACACATAACAACAACAACAAAAGTGCAGTCAGAGTGTTTAGAAGCAGGGAAGGTGAAAACTTGTCTCACTTACTTTGCGTTTATTTTCAGGAGGAACCAGTTCTAAGAGAGAGTTATCACTCTGGGAAAGATAGACGGTCAATGAAAAAAGAGGAAGACCCTTAGTGACATGGATTGCTGAAGTGGCTACCATAATAGCCTTGAACGTGACAAAAATTGTGAGGATGATGCAGGATTGGGTAAGATTTAGACCTGTTGTTCATAAGGTCACTGTCCCTTATACTTGACACCTAACAACAAAGCCACCCACTTTGGTATTTCTGTTATAGCAACACTGGATAACTAAGAAACTAAGATAATCCTGCTAATTTCCCTTCCCCCCACCTATTTCTGTGAATTTAAGTGTAACTTCTTGTGAGCACTTGTTGCAGAAGGCCTATGGATTTAATCTCAACATTAAGAAAACAAAGATACTCACCACTGCTCTGACTGGCTGCATCATTATAGGCAGTGAAGAGATTGAGATTGTTAATAGCTTTTGTTTGCTTGGCTTCACAATCAATACTCTTGGTACCAGAAATGTGGAAGTCAAAAGATGAATTGCATTGGGAAAGTCTGCTGTCAGGGACATCTCCAGAGTACTAAAGAGCAATGATGTCAGTCTGGAGACAAAGGTGTGCCAGATCCAGGCCATGGTCTACACAATTATATGGTCATCAGAAAGCTGGACAATGATTAGGGAGGATAGAAAGATAATGAATAGCTTTGAACTGTGGTGCTGGAGAAGAGTATTGAATATACCATGGATTGCTAGGGGAACAAACAGGTCTATTCTGGAGAGGGTGAAACCAGGCTGCTCCTTAGAGGCAAGGATTCTGAAGCTCCTCTAACATACTTTGGACTTACTACAAAGAGGAACCAGTCCTTGGAGAGGAACATCATGCTTGGGAAGGTGGAGGGACAGCGCAAGAGAGGAAGACACTCAATGAACGGGATTGTGACTGAAAAATGGAGGAGGTGTGTCAGAGACAGTAAGGTTGGCCCAGGATAGAGCAGTACTCAGAGCTGTTGTACATAGTTGCAGGTAACTCGATGGCACATAACAAAAAGAAGACTAATCTGCTTGTGAAAAAGTGAGAATAAGACATCTATTGAGTCTCCTTTCTTTATTGAAATAATTAATGCATAAAAAGCCAAAGCTCATACATGACCCCTCTCCTATGAGTCTCAATGGTGAGGAGGATGTCACTTTAAGGACTAATGGACCAAGAGGCAGTCGTCAGAACAGAGCAAGAAGACTCTACATGGTTCAAAATCAAGAAGGGGGTCCCTTAGGAATGTATTTTGTCTCCATAGCTTTTCAATCTGTATGCAGAACAGATCATCCGAGACGCTGGGCTGTACGAGGAGGAATACGGCATCAGGATTGGTGGAAAAATCATCAACAATCCTGGTGGAAGAATCATCAACAAACTGTGTTATGTAGATGACACAACCTTGCTTGCTGAAACTGAGGAGGACCTGAAGCACTTGCTGCAGAAGGTCAAGGACTGCAGCCTTCAATACGGATTGAAGCTCAACATCAAGAAAATAAAGATTCTCACCACTGGGCCAATTGGCAGCATCAGTATGGATGGTGAAGAGATTGAGATAGTTAACAGTTTTAGTTTACTTGATTCTACAGTTGACACTCTTGGTCCTAGCAGCCAGGAAACAAAGAGATGAATTGCACTGGGAAAGTCACTGTGAGGGACCTCTCAAGAGTACTGAAGAGCAACGATGTTGGGATGGAGACTAAGGTGTGCCTGATCCGGGCTATAGTCTTCACAATTACATGCTATACATCAGAGAGTTGGACAGTGGCTAGGGATGATAGAAAGAGAATTGATGCCTTTGAGCTGTGGTCCTGGAGAAGAGCATTGAATATACCATGGACTGCTGGAAGAACAAACAGGTTTGTCCTGGTCAGGGTGAGACCAGGCTGCTCCTTGGAGGCAAGGATTCTGAAGCTTTGTCTGACATACTTTAGGCATGTTGCAAGGAGAAACTGGCCCTTGGAGAGGGACATCATGTTTGAGAGAGTGGAGGGACAACACAGGAGAGGAAGACCCTCAATAAGATGGATCGATTCTGTGATTGGGGTGGTGGGAATGAGTGTGTCGGAGATGACAAGGTTGGCACAGGATAAAGCAGCATTTAGGGCTCTTGTACATAGGGTGGCTATGAGTCGCAAGTCACTCGACGGCACATAACAACAACAACAACACCAGACCTTAGCCATGGTATTTTTAATAGATTCATATATATGTAAAAACTAACAAGGAATAAGCATAGTCAAAGAATTAATGCATTTGAATTAAGTGTTCTTAAAGAATATTGTATATATCAAGGACACTCAGAAGAACATAGACATTTATCTCGGAAGACATATGGCCAGAAAGTTCTTTAGATGCTCACGTACTTTGGGTATTATTAGGAGGGACCAATCTCTGGAGAAGGCTGTCATGTTTGATAAAGCAGAGGCTCCGTAAGTAAAGAGAAACACTTTCCAATGAGAAGGAGTGAAACAGTGGCTACAGTGTGGGATCAAACATAGAAATAGTTGTGAGGATGGCTGAGGATTGGGTAGCACTTCACCAGTCATGAGGAGTTACACTATTCATTTAAGAACTAAAAGAACAACTAAAAAGCAAGGAAGGCAGGCAGTACTCCTCCATACAGCACCCATTATAATGAAGATGTTTGATTGTCACACATTACATAGCTCCACATAAAATTCATGGTGATTTTGTCAAGAAAAACCTGTATGTCATATTTTCATTCTTATATCTGAAATGTTCATCTATTTTAGAGAGCAATTAAAATACTGTGAGGGTTTGATGAATGACTAGGAAGCGTTCTGTCCAAGTGGCACCTAATGTTCATTAGACTAGTGATTGCCAAGTTTTGTTGATTATATATTTTTTATGAAAATGTTTAAATACCTACCCCTAAACAATTTCTCTTTAATTAATAATTTCTTTGTATATTAATTATATTATATTATATTATATATATTTATATATTATCTTCTTTAAAGGCATACATTTAAATCTTGCACATATATAGAATCATTCTTCCCCAAATGAGAAATTTCTAATAGGAATTTTTCTTTATTGATAACTCAACTCATTGCTACTGAGTTGGAACCAACTCATTACTGACCCTCCCTTTGGTTTCCATGGCTGTAAATTGTATGGGAGAAGATTGCCACCGAGCTGCTAGTGGATTTGAACTGTCAGAAAGGCTAAGCCAGTGGGACCATCACCAGAGCTCCCTACTTAATTAATGGTTCTTCAATATTTTACTTTCACTTAAAAAACAACACTAATAATTTAATTCCCTTTTTCTTTTTTTTCTTTTTTATAGCTGTGACTCCAGACAGCCTCCAAATACAAAGAAGAATCCCTCTATCTCCTCTCTGGGTAATATGAAAACTTGCTATAACTTTACTTTTAACCCTTCTGTGTTAGCCTCTTAAAGTACTGCAGCAACCTTAAAAGAGCACAAGAAAGGGTGGATAACTTAATTCTTTTAAAATCTTGATTTAACACCTTGGATTTCTATACATGTCCTTCTGCATTCAATTTGTTTTAATGTCTGTCATAGCTGAAAATTATGCTTCAAAAAGACATTAATATTCAAAGGGAAATGGTATTAAATCAGGCTACTAATATTTTAGTCATCTGTACCACTGGTGGTGTGGTGGAATGTGTCCTGCTGCTAACCAAAGGTCAAGTGTTTGAATCCATCAGCCACTCTTCAGGCAGCCTCTGGTGCTAAAGATTACAGCCTCAAAAACACATGGAAGGTCACTATGAATCTAGCTAAACTTGGCAATGGTGGGCTTATGCCCCAAATAGGCAAATATTTTTGACATTTCACTAGAAATATCTATCTTCTTGAACATCAATCAGAAGATGTTGCATTACTCTATTTAGCAAAAGAATAGACATCTTTGTTCATCTGGAAATCTTTCAAACAGTTTTGATAATTTTATTACCAAATTTCTAAGTACAAATGGGAATTTTTATGGGTGACAAACTTGCATAATTTCCAGCAATAAAATCACAAGATGATGAAACATTTCCAAGCATTTGTATTCAAATTACATTTGCTTTTGATAAGCAATTACTTTCCAATTCAGTTAAAAGGTCACAGTTACCTTGGAAAAACATAAATGTTCCTTCTCTCTCTTTGTTAAAAATATCTACCAACAAGAGATATTACAAAGAGCCTCCACTTGTCTGCACAGGAAATGTCAGCAAATTTGGAATACTTATTTATTTTTTTAAAAAAATATGTCATCATTTCGTTGGCAGTTTCTTTAAACAGTTTACCATAATATGTCAATTATTCTTTCTTTGGCTTAAAAAAAAAAAGTACTCCTTCAGGTAATTAAAATATGCTATAGAAGGGAGCTCTGGTGGCCTAGTGGCAAGAAGCTACGTTGCAATCCTGAAGATACGCAGTTTGAATCCACCATATGCTCTGCTAGAGAAGGAGGGGCAATTTCCTCCTGTGCCAGTTGGATCTGATTTAACTTTACACAACAAAGAAAAAAGAAAAAAAGCAACCTAAAAATGCTATGGATACCTACAGTCATATTCTAAAGTCTTTTTTTTTTTTAATAACTAGATAGATGATATCCTATAGAAGTTTGTGCAGTCTGATTTCAACTTTCTATTTGAAATGCCGTCTGGGAGCTGGGCAACATTACACGTTGACGGCACCTTCTAGGAGACATTCCAATCAGCCTGGTGTAAGATGGCTATCTATGGTTAGTCAGAAGAGAGCACAACCACTGGCCACATCCTGCTTAATCCTCAGCAGTGACAATCCACCTAAAGGGACTGAGTCACTCCATAATTGGGAACTAACAGAGGGCACCCTATCAGCACCCTCCATGGAGAACTGATCATCAAACTGACCACCCTATCCCTAACCCCTGCTTATAAAAATTTGCCTAAGACTTCCTCATTTGTGACTTCCCATTCCCGCTGCCTCCCTCTGGCCTGGAACTGCCGAATTTTGCCTAATAACTGGTAATAAACTCTTTTGTTTCACTCCATCTGTTTCTCTGTGGCTTTTTTTACCTCACACTATTATGATAGCTTATATATTTCAGTAAATCCATATTTCAAGTTGTTGTTTGTGTACCATTGAGTTATAACTGAATCATAGCTGACATTCCAATGGGTTTTCAGAGGCAGTAAATCACATTGGAGGAGATTGCCCATCACAGCAGCTGGTGGATTTGAACCATATACTTTGGGGATGGCAACACAGCTCCTGAGCTAGGCCACCAGATCTTTCTATATTTCAAGTAGTATTCCTTATCATTTCTAATTCTTTTCTCTTTATTAAGCTGGAATTTTTATCACATATTTTGCATAAGAAATGCTTATACTAGGAGGAAAAGAACTCCTAGTACCATTTTGGTCTTATTTTTGTTTTATTATTGAACTCTGAGAACTTTGATTCTTTAGTGTGAATTTTAAAATAATATGCCAAAAAAAGAAAAGAAAATAGTATGTTTTTATTTCAACAAGGTTTCTAAGAAGGAAAGCCTGACTTGCGAATTCTTCTATCAATGAATTTTTGAAGCAACACTCTCAGATGAAACCTGTAGGGTGTTAGGGAAACAGAATACAGACCAACCACATTGTGGCTTAAAATTAAGTCTATTCTCAATCTACAAGTCTCTGGGTAGTATCAAAGGTTAATGTTCTTGGCTGTTGTTGTTGTTATGTGCCATCCAGTTGCCTGCCATAGTGACCCTATGTACAATAGCGCTGAACCTTGCCCTATCCTGAGCCAGTCTCACTGACTCCAATACATCTACCTCCATTGCCAGAGTTACTGTATCAATCCATCTTATCCGAGGTCTTCCTCTCTTGCACTGTCCCTCCACCCTTCTGAGCATAATGCCCTTTTCCAAGGACCAATCCCTCCTGGATACATGCCCAAACTATGTAAGAGGGAGTTTCAAAATCCTAGTCTTCAAGGAGAAACTTGGTTTCACCCTCTCCAAGACAGACCTATTTGTTTTTTTGGTAGTCCATGATATGTTCAAGACTCTTCTCCAGCACCAAAATTTGAAGGCATCAATTCTTCTTCTATTATCCTTAGTCATTGTCCAGCTCTCTGATGCATTGCAAGTAATTGTGAAAACCATGATCTGGATCAGGCACACCTTAATCTCAACACTGACATCATTGCTTCTCAGTACTCTGGAGAAATCCCTGACAGCAGATTTTCCCAGTGCAATTTATCTTTCGATTTCCTGATTGCTAGTGCCAAGAGTATTGATTGTGGGGCCGAGCATGCTGTAACTGTTAACATCCTGTGAAAGGATAATATCCATACACATACAAGGAAGACCTATTAATACCACTATCATTCAAATTTATGCAGCAACAACCAGAGTCAAAGAGCAGGACTTCTACCACCGTTTGCAGTCAGAAATCTATCGAACATGCAACCACGATGCTTTAATAATAATGGGTGACGGGAATGCAAACGTTTGGAACCAGGAAGAAGAATCAATATTCAGAAAACATGGCCTTGGTGACAGAAATGAGGCTGGGGATAGAATGACAGAATTCTGAACAATCAATTTTGAAGCTCTGTCTCACATACCTCAGGCAAATGGCCAGGAAATGGAGAAGGTCATCATGCTCAGAAGAGTGAAGGGACAGCACAGGAATGAAAGACTCCAAAGAGATGGATTGATACAGTAACTGGGCAATGGGGGTAGGTGTGTCGGAGTCAATTAGACTGACTCAGGACAGGGTAGGCTTCAGAACTACTATACATAGGGTCACTATGAGTCACAGGTGACTCAACGGAACATAACAACAGCCTGTAATAGACAAGAGTGCAACAAGAAAAAAAAAGATAACTTTCCTTGAATAACATCTTTAAGAAGTGTTCTTTTTTTAAAAAAAAAGTGTTCTTTTAGTCTAGAGAACAGCTTTGACCTAGCAATCCCACTTGTTGTCATGTTGTGTGTCATCAAGCTGTACCAACCTGTAGTTTACCCTCCAGAGGGTTTTCAAAGGCAGTTGTTGAACAGAAGATTACCCATCCTACTCCTGCAGAGAAGCTGATAGATAAAAAGGCAACTTTGAAGAAAACATCCTTATCAAGTTTAATCTTTTAATTGTTGTGGTTTGCCTCCACCCTGCAATCTATAGCTAAGTGTCACTCCCTTCTATTAAAATAATAATAGGATTTTCTGACCTTGTATTGTTGTCAGTTGTGTGCCATTTATTCAGACTCATAGCTGACCCTCCAGAGGGTTTTCAGATGCAATTAATTACACTGGTGGAGATTACCTATCCATCTTCCAAGGAGTAGATTAGAACCTCATGATTCTGGATTTACAGGGCAGATTTTACTTCTAGGCCCGCAGAGCTACCTATCTTGTATAAAGATAATCTTTTCAAGGAAGGATAAGAAAAATTTTAACTGTTTTAAAATGGAAACAAGTTGGAAATCAAAAGGCAAATTGCTCTGGAAAATCTGCTGTCAGGGACCGCTCTAGAATGCTAAAAAGCAACCATGTCAGTTTAGAGACTAAGGTGTGCCTGATCTAAGCTATGGCCAGTCTGCTCAGTTGCTTGCTATATAGCTGAGAGCTGAATAATGACTAAGGATTGCAGAAGAAGAATTGTTGTCTTTCAGTGGTGGTTCTGGAGAAGAGTATTGAAAATACCATGGACTGCTAAGAGAACAAACAAATCTGTCTTGGAAAGGGTGAAACCAGGTTGCTTCTTTGAAGTTCCACTTCACATACTTTGGACATGTTGCAAGAAGGAGCCAATCCGTGGAGAAGGACATCATGCTTAGAAGGTGGAGGGTCAGCACAGGAGAGGAACACTCCAAATGAGATGAATTGACAGTGATTGTGGTTCAGGTTTGTCAGAGATAATGAGGTTGGCTCAAGATAAGGCAAGATTCAGAACCATTGTTCATAAGGTCCATATAAGTTCATGTCAACTTAATGGCACATAACAACAACTACTAAGTTTGCTCTGAATCACCTGTATTCTTATTCCTGTTTCCTTTCCATTTTTATGTCATGTGCTGAATTAAAGTATTTTCCTGTGAGATAGGGTCAGGAAAGATGCATTCAGCTAATGCAGGCATTAGAAGACCTAAGAACATACCCTAAATGAGTAGCCTAGGCTAGGTATCTCTTAGTTTTCCTTCTTAATAACCTTTGACTTTGCTAAGAGATTCAATATATTTTAGAAACACAAACATGAGCCTTTAAAGATGGCACAGTCTCCAGGTGAGGCTCTTGCTCAGCACGGAACATGTCCTTTCAAGATGATTGCTCTCTTGAAGGTCATACAGAAGTCACTCACATGCCGTGCAATCATCTTGAAAAGACATGTTCCATGCTGACCAAGAGCCTCACCTGCAGACTGTGCCATCTTTTAAGGCTCATGTATGTGTTTCTGAAATGTGTTGAATAAGTTCACTTGGCCATCTTGATCATCTGAGCATGCTTTCCATGAGACCTAGAAAATACTTCTGGTGGTAGACATCTTGAATGAACTCCTGTGCATGTGCTTAATTATCCTAATCCCTACCACACAGGCCAATCACAGTTTATCTCTTCCTCCTTTCATGAATAAACAGGATAATCTCCTTTTGACAGATTAACACTTAAAACGTCACCTTCTCCTTGAAAAAAAGACATGCTGGATAAAATGGATGGTCAGTGAAAGAGAAGACGACTTTCAATAAGATGGATTGATACTGTGCTTGTAACAATGGACTTGTGTATATCAGGGATGGTGACGATGACAAGCTTCATCTTAAGAGCAAGAATTGCTACCTGGTCTATCTCACTCTCAGAGATGAAGGCTAAGACCTAAGTTTCTCAAAGGAAACTGAAAAGTGATATAAAACATTTGCACCAATGTGAGAGTGATCACTCCTTGAAGAAACCTGATAATGTCTGTCTTCTATATGACCAGATCCCTCACCCAAGTTAATTGACAGGACCCCCTGCCCCAAATTCTGAGCCAATTACCATTTTCCCTAATCTTCGGATGCATTTGAGTCATGTTGTTGGAGAAAAGTGTCAAATGTCCCATGGACTGCCAAAAGAACAAACAAATATGTATTGAAGAAGGTGCACTCAAAATATTCCTTGGAGGCAAAGATGGTAAAGCTTTGTCTCACATATTTTGGACATTGTTAGGAGAGGTTATCCCCTGAAAAAGGACATCATTTTAGAAAAGTGGAGGGTCAGTGAGCGAGAGGAAGACCTTAATGAAATGGATTGATAGAGCCACTGAGACAATGGACTAGAATTTTGCAGGGCAGAGTTCACATCTATTATTACTAGTGTCATTATGAGTCCTGCTCAACTTAGCAATAACAACAATAACAATGTAATAGTACTTCTGACCAGAGCCAATAGGTAATTACACCAGGAACTAGCCACCCCCTTCCCAGCCAATCCCACAATCCCTAGACGGTTGGACTAAACAAGACTGGGAGCCAATTAAGGTATTGCTCACCTGGGGGTCATTCTCTTTTTCTTCAGGCAGCATGCTCCTGAAGGTTTGGCTCCACATCTGTCTTTCCAGGGTACTCCTCCCCTCTTCTTTTTTTCCTTTACTCTTCTACATAACCTACCTCTGTCTTTCCCCAGCCATGCTTTTGCCTTACTGCCTTACTAAATCTTTTTCACTTGTTTTGCTGTAATACCTTACTGTATTTGTCTGGTCACATTTCTACAGTCACCTCAATTCACCTGCTTGTGGGAAATATTAGTAAGTGATGAAGAGAAAAAGAGAACTCTGTTTTTAACACACTTCAGTTCAGATTCACAGTTTTTAGGGTCACTAGAAGGGCTACTATGATTTGTAGCGAACTCCCACCAGCAGCACAAGTCTGTAAGGAGGCAAGCTAATCCTTTTCCTGGCTCCTGAGTCTGAAAAAGATCCCATCCTCCTTTGCTCAATGAATCATGGGCTTGCAGTACTTTGCCCTTCCATGTCTCCCTTTGCAAAGTATTTTGTTAATAATCTGTCGTTGCTTGCATAGAAAACCCTGGCCTCTGTTTTGCTTTGTTTTACTTAATTGACAAGAGGAAGAACCTAAATTTAAGGAGCGTGCTGGAGACATTTTCTTGGTGATCACATTTAGAGAGTAGTCTAACTACAAGCCTCTGTCTCCTTTTACTTGACATAAGTGAAAATGAAATTCACTCATCTACAAGCCTGGTCATTTGAGACCTCATCAATAACAGTCATAGTCTATGAGAAATGTATTCAATGACCCATAAATGAGACCTGGAGAAATGACCAACACCTATTTTTGTGCGGTCAGTTTAGTTAAATGTAGGTATAAAGTTAGTAAATCATTTACTTTACCACTCACTGTACAATGTATCATAGTGTGCTGAAAATAAACTAAGTGAAAGAACAGCTGTGGGATGCCTATTGTTGTCCTGAGATAACCCTCATCACGAGTGACCATGAGACTTTCTACATGGAGTGAAGATACCAGTTGTGTTGGTGGTGGTGGTCTTGTTATATACTGTCGACTCATAGAGACCCTATGCACAAAAACCATGAAACCTGCTCTATCCTGTGCCAACTTTACTGTCACCTATCCTAATTACTTCAGTAACTGTCTCAATCCATCTCATCCATGGTTCCTTCTCTTTCTCCGTCCCTCCAGCTCTCCAAGCATGATGTCCCTCTCCAAGGACCTGTCCCCCCTTGTAACATGCCCAAACTATGTCAGACGAAGCCCCAGAATCCTTGCTTCCATGAAACAGCCTGGCTTCTTTAGAACAAACCTGTTTGTTTTCCTGGAAGTTCATATTCAAGACTCCTCCCCAGCACCATAGCTCAAAGGCATCAATTCTCTATCATCCCTAGTCAGTATCAAATCATATGTAAAGTATTGACAACATATTATCGAAATATTATTTTCTTTTTAGAAAAAGAAGTTCATTTATCACAGCACCATCAGGAACCCTTGTAATATCAATAGAATAAAATATTGTACTGAAATACTAATACATTTGGGAATTTTACATAAATAGCAGTTCTAATATTTTTTTCCTAAATATCAGTGAATCACTGTTCAAACTCCATTTTAGGGATCACTGCACTTGTCATTCATCAGTGTCCAGAAACTGCAGAACCATAAAACATGTGGAATTGAAAAAGTAGGTTTTCAGTATCCTTTTACCTCCCTGTCCAGGGGAGACTTCCCTATTTGGATGAGTACTTTGACCTATATTTGGCAGGTGTCATCAGGCTGCATATCGTTGGGCTTGCCAGAATCTCTCTTTTCAAGCACCGTCTTGAATTTAAATACATCACACAATATTATTTCACTTGACTATATGCCAAAGGAGAAAGATGGGCTGTCTCCATTGTGTGATTCACAGCATCTGAAAAACCTACCGAAGTGTCAACTGACTTAGTTCTAACTCAACAGCACATTACAACAACAGAATATATATAGTAGTTGCACTGCCAACCCAAAGGTAGGCAGGCAATTTGAACCAACCATGGGAGAAAGATGGACAATAATCTGCTGTGTGATTTACAGCTTCTGAAAATTACAAATGCATCAATTCTGACTCGGTGACAATGAATTAAATATATATATATATATATATCTCAAAGTTGGGTTTTTTTTGTGATGAAGTCTTTATTGTATTAAGGAGATAGGATTAGGGTGGGATACCTGCCCCACCCTACTTCTTGTTGTTGTTAGGTGCCCCCAAGTTAAATAAAACTCATAGTGATCTTATGGAAAACAGACTTTAATCCTGTCCTACCGTGTGTTATCTTCATCAACTCTGACACACATCGCTGCAATCACTGTGTCTATTCATCTTGTTAGGATCTTCTTCTCTTTCACTGACCCTCCACCTTTCCAAATATGATATCCCTTCCCAAGGAATAATCTCCCCTAGCCACATGTCCAAAGTATGAGAGATGACGTTTCACCATCCTTGCTTCCAAGGAGAATCGTGGCTGTACATTTCCCAAGTCGTATCTATTTGTCCTTTTGGCAGTCTGTGGAATGTTCAGTACTTTTCTCCAACACCACTACTTAAAGGCATCAATTCTTCTTCTGTCTATTCTTATTCATTGTCCAATTCTCAGAAGCATAGAAAGTAATTGAAGAGATCAAGGCCCAAATCAGGTACAACTTAATCTTCAAACTGACAGCCTAGCTCTTCATTATCTTGGAGAGCTCCCTGACAGCCAATGTACACAGAGCAATATGTCTGAAATCACTGAAAGTTTCAATGCTTTCCCCATCTATCATGATGTTGCCTGTTGGCTCAATGGTAAGGACTTTTATGTGTTTATTTTTTTAAGCAAAACAAGTGAAAAATGTTTATTAAGATAATAAACATAACGCGTTTATTAGGCATAACAAGTGAAATGTAGGGTACACAAAAGAGTTAAAATGAAAAAGAAAGATAAAGGAAAAGGAGGAAAGGACAACTGGAAAGAAAAGGTAAAGTAAAGGTAAAGCCAAACAAAAGCATGATGTCTGCAGAAAAGGGGAGAAAGTGTAGGACTTTGGCTTTTGATGTTGAGGTGTAATCCCTATTGAAGGCTGGAGTGTTCAATCCTCCATAGCAAGTCTTTCAGGTCCTTCTCACTTCCAGCAAGCATCATCTACATAAGGCAGGTTTTTGAGTCTTTCTCTGATCCTTATACCACATTCTTCTTCATAAGAGTCCAGCTTCATGAATTATGGAAGCAAGAATGTAGGAAAACTGGAAGTTGTCAAAAATGAAATGGAACGCATGAAGATTGACATTCTAGGAATTAGTGAAATTACATGGACTGGCATGGCCACTTACCCCTGCCCCTTTTTTGGAGGAGGCACCCGGATCTGTCCTGGGGACCTCTTGATATGGGCCACTTTTAATCAGACAATCACATGATCTACTGTACCAGGAATGAAAAACTAAGGAACAATGGTGGTGCATTCCCAAGTTCTATTCTAGGGTACAATGTTGTGATAGGATACTATCCATGCACATACAAGGAAGACCTGTTAACATGACTATTCAATTATATGCATCAACAACTAAAGCCAAAGAAGAGGACAGTGAGGATTTCTACCAACTTTTGCAGTCCAAAATTGATCAAATACGTAATCAAGGTGCATTAATAATTTTTTGGTGACTGGAATGTAAAGTTGGAAACAATGAGGAGGCTACAATACTCAGAAAGCACAGACTTGGTGACAGAAATGAGGCTGAAGAGTGAGTGACTGAATTTTGTACATTTAATGATTTATTTATGAGATATTTTTTTCCTTGTTGTGTACCGTCGAGTTGGATCTGACTGGCACAGGAGGAGGAGATTGCCCCTCCTTCTCCAGCGGAGTATCTGGTGTATTCAAACCGTTCGCCTTTAGGATTGCAGTGCAGCTTCTTGCAACTAGGCCACCCTCTGGCCTCCCTCGAAAATATATTTTTTAAGAAACTGAAAAATTTACTTTCCATAGGGATCTCACTTGATGGACTGCACTGGAATCAGACTGACTACATGTGTGGAAAGAATCGTTGGGAGGAGGTCGTACCAGCAGTCGGAATCACCTTACTAGTGGCCTGTATAAGCTCATGGAAGCTCAATGCTCTCTCTTCTTTGGGATGCTCACTTTCCTGGGACGTAGCATCCAGCTGTACCACAACTGACAGTCTACAACACTCACAACGCCAGCGCTGCAACACCAACTTGCATCCTACAGTCCCGAGAGTCATTTCCCTGATGGGCCTGAGCCTCTGTAAGACCTTCCCATGAACCACCAGCAGGGACATAGAGAAGTGGGGGAACTGAATAAAGTGGGAGAAGTTGACATTAGAAATCATAGCATCAGAACTCACAGCAGATAAAACACTTGTGACACTGTTGACTTCTCTCTTCTTATAACTGGTCTGCTACTATTTTAGCAGAAACTTTTATGAATGAGTATGTGTGTTTGCACATGTGTTGCTGGTTTGTGCCATCAAGTCTGAACTGACTCATGGTTGACCCTCTAGCAAGTTTGCAAAGACTGTGAATTGCATGGGAGTACATTGCCCATCTTTATCCTGCAGAGCAGCTGGTGGATTCAAACTTTCTATCTTTAAGTTGGCAGTTCAACTCTTTATCTCAGTTAAATGCCTTTGCATAGTCACTATAATACAGATAGACATTCTACTGGTATTTGGTTTCAGCCAGGATCCATCTGACAGTAGCATTGGTGCTGGTGCACTGGCTTCTTCTAAACCTTGCTTGAAATTCTAAAAGTTCCTCGTCAATGTACTGTTCTGGCCATTTTTGAATGATCTTCAGCAATATTTTGTTTGCATGTGATATTAATGATATTGTTTCCTAATTTCCACATTCTGTTTGATTACTTTTCTTGGAGAATAAAAACAAACATAGATCTCTTCCAGTCAGTTGGCCACATGACTGACTTCCAAATTTTCTGGCATAGACTGATACCATGTCCAGGGTTGCACAGTTGAAAATTGTACAGTTGTCAGTTGAAACATGGCAATTGGTATCCTGTTCAATTCCTGAGGCTTTTTTTTTTTTTGCCAATGCCTTCATTGTAGCTTGAACCTCTTCCTTTATAACCATTGACTCTTCTTGTTCAACTGGTATTTCCTGGCATTTTTCAGTGTCAACCAATTCTTTTTGGTGCAGTGACTATGTCTTCTTTCCAACTTCTTTTTTGTTTGTTTCTCTTTTTCCAACTTTCTTTTCCATGCTTCCTGGTTCATTCAACATTTTGCCTACAGCATCTCTCAGTATTACAACTCAAGGCTTGAATTTGTTTTTCAGCTCTTTCCACTTGAGAAATGCCTTTTTATTCTCTGACTCCAAATTTTTGTACGTTTCTTTATTATTAAAATACAATTTTTATTTTTTACTGGTTTAGTTACAAAGTTCGCATACATTGTTTTTCACACCGAATCCCCTTTTCCTTTACCTGCCCCTTCTTCCACTCATCAAATTGTGTGATGCTATTATTAAGCTCTCCCTCAAACCCTAGCCCATCCTCACCCCTGTTTCCCTCCCAGCCGTGGTCCTCACACACATCTTACAATTATGCTCTTATACGGTATTTGTCCTTATGAGACTGAGTTAACTTAGCATAAGGCTCTCCAGTCCCTCCCAAGTTAGATAGTAATTGACAAAATCATTTCTCCTGTGAGCTGCATTCACCACAGTACTTAGTCATTGTTTTGCAAGTCGTGGAGGTTCAATAAGTATTTGTTGAACTAAAATTTTCAACTTTGACTTCCCAGTTCTCTTCTAAATCTTTTTTCAAGTTGGCTATTTTCTTTACTCTGTTGCTTTTCTCTCTTTTTACTTTCATTGCTAAAATTTCTCAGATCTGTTTACCAGTTCTGTGCCAAGTGTGGTGACTGAACGTGGAGCCCAAGGAAAGAACTTGATTAAGAATTCATTCTTGCTGTCTTCTAATTTACAGAACAATCTTCCTCAAGTGCTGACACTGGTACTGCTTTGTTACTCTTGCTCAAGGACCTATATAATCAGTAATCACTTCTGCTTGTGTTCATGATCACAACTTTATCCCATCTACCAACCTTATCTCTCATTAACTTGCCTCATACCCTTCTTAAAGAATTAAAGGATCAGTTTCGAACATGTTCTTTCCCACTGACATTCTTTTAGCTCTGCCTACTCCTACCACTTTAGATATTGTCCACCCTTTATTTAGTTCATGTAGCGTAACTTCCATTATGTTTTTTTGCACTATTGTTTGTTCTAACATAATCACAACAAACCCAGGTCTCACCTTTTTCAAGCAGGTGCTGAGTTAGAGATGTGTTGTTGTTATGTGCCGTCGAGTCACTTGCGACTCATAGCGAACCTATGTACAACAGCCCTAAACTCTGTTCTGTCCTGTGCCAATCGTACTATCTCTGACACTCCCATCCCGATTACCCCAGTCACTGAATCAATCCACCTCATAGAGGGCCTTCCCCTCCTGCGCTTCTCCAAGGACTGGTCTCTCCTCACAACATGTCCAAAGTATGTTAGGTGGAGCCTCAGAATCCTTGCCTCCAAGGAGCCACCCACTTTAACCCTTTCCAGGACAAATCTGTTTGTTTTCCTAGCAGTCCATGGTATTCTCAATACTATTCTCCAGCACCACAGCTCAAAGGCATCAATTCTCCTTCTATCCTCCTTGGTCATTGTCCAACTCTCTGATGCATAACAAGTGATTGCGAAGACCATGGCCTGTATCAGATGCACCTTAGTCTCCAGAGAGACACCATTGCTCTTCAGTACTTTGGAGAGGTCCCCAACAGCAGACTTTCCCATGGCAATGCACCTTTTAATTTCCTGGCTGCTGGTGCCAAGACTGTTGACTGTGGAGTCAAGCAAACTGAAGCTGTGTACAATCTCAGTCTCTTCACCATCCATCCTGACGCTGCCAATTGGTCCAGAGTTAGATATAGGGAATGAAAATAAAAATCACAATCAAGTCAAACTTATTGCCTCCAAGTGAAAACAGACCCATTGCTCACCCTCCAGCAGGTTTACAGAAGATGTAAATCACATAGGAGGAGACTGCCCATCTTTCTCCATGGAGCAGCTGGGGGATTCGAACCACTTGCTTTTAAATTGGCAGTGCAGCTCCTTACCAGTTAGGTCACCATAACACTATTTTCCAAGTCTTTTAAATGCAGTATCTTATATAATCCTGAAAACAATTCTGTTATATAGGTGGTTCTTTTGCCATTGTCTGGGGAGCTCTGTTGATTTAGTGGCAAAGAATTGTGCTGCCGACTCAGAGGAATATTATTCGAATCCACCAGCTTCTCTACAGGAGATAGATGAACAGTCTCTTATGCAATTTACTGCTTATGAAAACCTGCTGGAGGTCAGTTATAGGCTGGTTCTGAATTGCTAGTGTTTAACAATTGTCCCTATCTAATAAATAAAACAGCTGAATGAATGCTAAGTGGATATGAAACTTGTCCTGTCACATGTCTAAAAAGTGCCTGAATCTTCCTGACTCTCAAGCGTGCATTCTTCGTGACTATCTCATTGTGTTTCCTGACTGAACTAGAACCACAAAATAATCACTAAAATAATTGGAGAGTATGGTGCAGTGAATTTCTTGATGTAGTTACTCAAGACATGGTCTCTGTAACTTTCATCATATAGCTAGGTGTTATTGTTCGGTTCTTTCATGTTGTGTACAACTCACAGTGAACCTATGAACAACTATCTGAACACTTTTCTGTCCTGTGCCATCCTCATAATTTATGACATACTTGAATCCGTTGCAACAGTCACTGTGTCAATCTATCTGTTTCAGACTCTTCTTTTTTTTCACTGACCCTCCACCCTTCCAACATGATGTCCCTCCCCAAGAATAGCCTCTCCTAACAACATGCCCAAAATATGCCTCAAAGGAGCACTCTAGCTGTACTTTCTCCAGTACACTATTTATTTGTTCTTTTGGAAGTCCATGGGTTATTCAGTACTCTTCTCCAACGCCAGAGCTCAAAGCCCTCAACTATTCTTGTAAAGTTCAGCCTAGAACAGTACACTGACAGAGAAATACCAGAAGTTCAAGACGGGTTTAGAAGTCTTTGCAGCATCAGGGATATCATTGCTGATGTCAGATGGATCCTGACTGTAGAGAATGCCAGAAGAATATTTATTATTGCTTTCTTGATTATGCAAATGTATTTGACTGTGGAAAATAACAAATTATGGCTAACATTGAGAAGAATGGGAATCCTCGACCACTTAATTTTGCTCATGCTAAAATCTATACCTAGACCAAGAGGCTGTTAGGTGAACAGAGCAAGGGAACACTGAACAGTCTAAAATTAAGAAAGATGTGGGTTATATTCTTTGTCCATACAGTACCTATCTGTATGCTGAGCAAATCATCCAAGAAGCTGGACTCTATTACAAAGAATGTGCCATCAGGATCAGAGGAAGACTCATCAACAAATGGTGTTATACAGATCTCACAACCTTGCTTGCTGAAAGTGAGGAGGACTTGGAACACTTGTCATAGAAGATCAAAGAATGCAACCTTCAGTATGGATTGCATCTCATTGTCAAAGACTTCAATATGGATTACATCTCAATGTCAAGAAAACATTCTTACCACTAGACTAATAAGCAACATCCTGATAGATGGAGAAAATACTGAAATTGTCATCAAATTCATTTTACTTAGATCCACGATCAACACCTTTGGTACTGGCAGTCAGGACATCAGAAAACATACTACATTGGGAAAGTCTTCCTAGTCAGAGACCTTTTCAAATTACTGAGGAGCAATGATGACAGTTTGAGGATTAAGGTGTGTCTGATTCAGACCATAGTCTTTTCAATTATGGATTTGAGAGCTGGACAATGAATAAAGATGACAGAAGAATTGATGCATGGCTGGATAAGACTATGCAATTATGAGATGTTGTGACCCACCACAGGAACTGGATAGCTTACTTCAGATATAAATAAAATATATGACACCCTTGTGACATGTGTAGAATGCTAACAAGATGTTTAAGGATTGGATGTGTACAGGATTAGTCAGTTATACTATCATACCAGCTTTAAAATGAGTCGTCCCAGAGGGATGTTACCACCATCAATAAAGAAGAAGAGAATGAGATGTATCCTTTTAGACTTGAGATCTCAATTATTTAACTTTTTCAACCAGGAAAGGGCAAGCTGGACAGATGGCATGATGAGACAGTGACTGTAGAGTTGGCAGAACTCCAGCACAGTGACATGAAATAAGCTGTGGGCTGAAGAGCATGGGTCAAGAAAGCTAAATGTCTTTGGGTAGGAGGCTTACTGGCAGAAGTCAGGTGCCTTAGACATTTGTTAGGACACTAGGTTTGCCAATCCATGAACTGGAGCCAGGTGACTTCTGGTCCAGACAACTGGTGAAATAGGGTGCCACTAACACTTACATTGGTGTAATCAGAAAAGAATGATGCCTGCCTTGACAAACCATTTGAGGATATAAAAAGTTTTAAGTGCTTTATCGGACACCAGTGATTTGAGAGAACAGTATTTGCCCTAAGGACGATTCTAACATCTCAGGACCAAGCCTGGCTTTCACAGAGGAAGTCAAAGGGATCAGCAAGGGGGAGGGGATAGTAGGGAAGCCTCTGTCAGGGCTAGCATTGGAGGGAAGGCCCAGAAGTCCAGTAAGGCTGTTTGTTCCATAATCTCCCTTCCTGTGATGATCACAAGACATCATGTACTTTTTGTTTCAAAGGAAGTGGTTATCAGGCTTTCTTTCAGGTGGTGTATTTTCCATTGGTTAATTTCTGTCTTTCATGACTTGATCATAAATCCTTAGTTCCTGGAACAACTTCACAGCCTGTAAATTAATCAAACTAATGATCCTTACATATGAGTCTATTCACTATTGTGCTATACCTATGGACCAGGTTTGAGCCCCTAAACTGGCACACCTAAGAAAGCGGTTAACTATTTCCTGAGCAGATAGGAGGCCAAGGCCACATGAGCAAGAACCAGAGAAAGGTCTGCCGTCAGTCTCATCTGAAAGAGTTTATCCTAATCAAAGAACTGTATCCTGATTTTCTTTAATCTCAACCTGATTTATAACTTGTTACTTCCCTAATATCATGAACTGGATTATGGTCCCTGGGGGAAAAAAATACATGTAGGTAATAATATAACATGAAAGCTATGTAATGATCCCCATGATAAGATACGCTAAATAGTTGTAAAATTACTACGGGTGGAGTGTAACACCCCTTAATTCCATTACATCACTAATCTAATGTAGAGGTAGTTTCTGTAGGGTGTGGTCTGCAGTACATTTTAATTGCCTAGGTGATGTACACTTTTCCTGATTTTAAACCGTGTATTATCTCCTTGATCTATTAGAATATCTCATCTCTTTGTATAGGCTTTGAGTGAGCACAATTAAGTGTTTTGAAATTCCAATTCTTCTCAAACTTAAACATAATTTATTATTTTCCACACGTCAATGTCTTATTGTTGTCAATAAAACACAAGTAAACATCTATGTGGTATTCTCTGATTTCAGCCAAGATTTATCTGACAACGATAGCACTCTTTCCAGGGTTTCTCAAGTCCCCTTGAATTTCTGACTGTTCCCTGTCAACGTACTATACCATCAGTTTTAAATAATCTTCAGTAAGACTTTATTGCATATGATATTAATTATATTGTTCAGTAATTTTCCCATTCTGTTGAATTGCCTTTCTTGGGAATGGAAATAAATATGTATCTCTTCCAATTAGTTGTTGATTGGCCAGATAGATGTCTTCCAAATTTCTTGGCGTAGGTTAGTGAGCACATCCAGGGCTGCATCGAATTCTGGAAGCCTTCTTTTTTACCAGTGTCTTCATTGCAACTTGAACCATTGGTTCTTGATCATATGCCACTTCCTGAAATTACTTAATATCAACCAATTCTTTTTGGCACAGTAATTTTACATATTCCTTCCATCTTTTTTTGATGCTTCCTGCATCATTCAAGGTACTTTGCTACCATTTAATATCTTCTGTTTATCTCTTTTACTTCAGCATTTCTTCCCTTTGTTTGGCTTATGTTCTAGTGTAATTTTCAATGAATCAGAAGAAAAAATTTAACTGTTTATCCTTTAATTACTACTACATTTGCTTTGAATCACAGACTTTCTTATTTTCCCGTCTTTTCCTCTTTACATGATGTTTTGAATGGACATATTTTCACTGAAGATGGTTCAAATAAGGAAAGTCAGTATTCAGACACCACACCACAAAACACACCCTAAATAAGTAGCCTAGGCCTCTCCAGGTGTTCTGCCTCAACTTTTAACTCTGCTAAGAACTTTCAGGTGTCACTGGAATGGCTCAGTATGACCTTCTAGAGAGTTGTTGATTGCCTTTGAGTGGAGCACGACTCATATCGACCCTGTGAACAAAAAGCCTGAAGCCCCTCTACAACTATGGACATTTATCAAAGTTCATACAGTTTCTGGAAGCATGTTGTTTAGGAAGTGGATGCCACTCCTGCTTCCAAGGTATTTTGCACGATGACCAAATGCCTCCTCACCTGCTGATCAGCATCTTCAAAGTCAAACGGATGTGTTTCTAAAATTTGCTGAATCATGCATATGCTTGGCCATCTTAATCCTCTGTGCATGCTCCTCACAAGACCCAGAAAGTACTTCTGATGAAGACATATTGAGAGAGCAACTGTGCATATGCCTAATTATCCTAATGCCTTCTACATGAGCCAATCCCAGATGCTCCCTTCCTCCTTATGAATAAACATGAAGATTTTTTTTTCCAGATAGCTTAACTCTTTTTTTAAAAAAACTACTCACATGATTGCTAAGAAAACAAACAGGTTCACCCTGGAGAGGGTTAAACCAGGCTGCTCCTTGGAGGCAAGGATCCTGAGGCTTTGTCTGACACATTTTGGACATGTTGTAAGGAGGAGAGGGACATCATGCTTGGGAGGGTGGAGGGACAGCGCAGGATGGGAAGGTCCTCTATAGGTGGATTGATTCAGTGACTGGGGTAATTGGGATGGGAGTGTCAGAGGCAGTGCGATTGGCACAGGACAGAGCAGAGTTGAGGGCTGTTGTACACAGGGTTGCTATGAGTCGCAAGCGACTCAACTGCACATAACAACAAAAACTCACATGATATCCTTTCCTTCCTCCAGAACCTTTACAAGAATCACTTCCTCCTTTGCTCCATGAGTCATGCGTTAGTGTGGCTTTGCCCTCTCTCTCCCTTCACCAAGTATTTTTCCTAATAAATCTCTTTCTTTGTTTGCATAAAAAAGCCTAGACTCCTGTTTTGGTATTCTTACTCAACAGGAGGAAGAACTCAAAGTTAAGTGCACTGGAGACATTTTCTTGGAAACCACCTATGATATACTGTAATGTGCTGTATATACTCAACAGGTAGCACTGGGTACCAAATGTGCTATATAGGGAGCTCTGGTGTCCTAGTGGTAAGAATTTGTGCTGTAATACTGAAAGAACATTGTTCAAAACCACCAGCTGCTCCTTGGGAGAAGGATTGGCATTTTCCTCCCAAGTGACTAATTACCTCTGAAAACCCACCGGAGGGTCAGCTATGAGTCAGTTCTGACTCAACAGTACACAACAGTAATGTGCTGTGTATACCCTATGGGAAGATTTAGGCTAAACAGTGCCGTGTTTGAGCAAGCATAGTAACGTTTTGCTGAATCGGTATTAGGTAAAGCAAAGTGTAAGCGCTCAGGTACATAGTGAGATAAGGTTTTGGCAAGACACCATCATTGGCACTGAAAGAACCTGGGGGCAAGTTCCTGTGGTAGGGCTTGGAGCCCTGGGCCTCGGAGGCTTATGGTTTGCTGCCTCCCTACAGCATTTGTGGATTGTGATAAAAAGTGATGTTTAAGCCTTCTGTAACTCCTTGTACTCTTTATTCACGTTGGCCACTGAACCTGAGCATCTTGCTTTAGTTGACGGCTTCAGACATAGTATTCAGCACTATAAGCAAGATTCTAATGTGACACTATGTTTAGGGAATCGTCCAGCTACACACTAACACAGGCCCTTTTTGGGGGGGCAGGGTAGCCCATGAGACATTCGATACTCTTGTCCACATCACAATTCAAAGGCTCTGACTCTTTTAGATGTATAAGAAGGAATTGGAAATACCATAGCTTGGATCAGTGCAGCTTACTCTTTAAACTGACATCCTTTTGAAGAGATGCGTGACACCATTTTTCTCCAATACGTCTTTCAATTTCTTGACTGGCTTTTAATGTTAATTGTGGATCCAAGTAAAATAAAATTGTTAACTTCCATCTTTATCTAGCTGTTGCATATTGGTCCAGTGGAGAGGATTTTTGTTTCCCTGGTGTAGAAAGTTTGTTTTTGGCTTTTTTGTTTGGTTTTGGTTATTGTTTTTTTGTTTTGTTTTATTTTTGTTGTTCATTTTTGGGTTTTTGTTTGTTTGTTTGTTTTGCAGGGGAAGCTCCTCAGTTTGCTATTTTGGAATCAAGTTTAATCAACTTTAATTGTCTTACTTTATTGTTAGTATTTCCAATTTTTGCTTCTTGTTAATTCCTCTATTGAATCTATTATTGCTTCGTATGAATTTCTAGCTTTTAAAAATGCATTAAAATGTCTTTATTCTCTTTCATTTGCTTTGTTATTCCTATTTATTAGCTTTTAAAAAATGTTCTGGAAAAAAGGGGGGGGGAGTCCTTACTGTCATTTCCTAAAATGGAAATGGGAAAAGAAGAAATATGTGCTTGTGTTTCTTTTCATTTTAAAAGTCCATTGGATGATTAAGTAGGGGTGTTGAGAACTTGCTCTGTCCTTTTAAGAGATCTTGGTGACTTAATAAAGAGACCAGAGGAAGTAGAAAATGGAGACAGACAAAACCAGTTTAGAGTTACTACAAAATCCAAGCAAATTGTGTGATGAGCTGAGTGACAGTGAGAAATCAAAGGTGCATGGCAATGTCCCACTGCCCAGAGGTCTGGTTGGCTGCAGAGGCTTAGGGTTAGGATTAAAATGGTTAAAGCCTTTCAAAAAATATTCATGACTAGGATGGTGAAGCTTGGAGATAGGAAACACAGAAGGAGAAGGCACCTTGGGGATATTTATATTTCAGAAGATCTCTGGGTGATTAAACAGGTAAACTGCTTTACTGCTAACTGAAAAACTTGGCAGTTCAAATCTATCGAGGGGTGCCTAGAAAGACTTATTATCTACTTTTGAAAGATCATAGCTATTGAAAACACTTTGGAGGGTAGTTCTATTCATCATGTGTTGAAACTGACTGAATGTTTTACATTTAGGAGACAAAGAAATTTAAAGAGGGCCGAGAGAACCCATCTGCAACCTCAGTAATTAAGTAGATACTGATCTATAAATATCTAATAGGGCAGAGTTGAACTGCTCCATGGGGTTTCTGAGGTTGTAAATTTTGCTCTTGAGGTTCAGCTGGTGGGTTCAAACCATGGATCTTTTGGTTAGCAATTGAATACCTTGGCCACAGCATCACTTGTGTGGTGTTATTGTTTTGTACTACTGACTGAAACCAACTCATAGTGGACCCTCCAGCGACTTTTCAGAGGTAGTAAATTGCATGGCAGGAGATTATCCATCTTTTTCCTGTGGAGCAGCTTGTGGATTCAAACCAGGTACCTTTGGGTTGGCAGGGCAATTCTTACCATTAAGCCTCCAGGGAGCTCTGGTGACCTAGTGTCAAGAAATTAGGCTGCAATTCTGAAGGCATGCAGTTCAAATCCACCAGCTGCTCTGCAGGAGAAAAATGGGCAATCTCCTCCTGTATGATTAAATTGTCTCTGAAAACCTGCTGGAGGGTCAGCTATGGGTCATGTCTAATTCGAGGGTACACGACGACAAACCTCTAGAGCTCCGTATACTGAGTAAAAGAAGCAGATATCAGATACTTCACAAATGATGGTTAGACAAGGCGGGTTAGCATTTTGAAATGTCAAACCACGAAAAGAGACCCCAGATGAGATGGATTAACACAGTAACTGGAGCAATGGTGGTAGGGTAGGTATGTCGGAGTCAGTGAGGCTGGCTCAGGATAGTGCAGGTTTCAGAGCTGCTGTACATAGGGTCACTATGAGTTGCAGGAGACTCAATGGCACATAACAACGACAATGACAATGACATTTGAAATTAGGAGTTGATTTGTGACCTTTGAAAGAAACATGTTCAAAGAAGCACAGAGACTAAAGCTATATTCTAGAAGATGGAAGAAAGACGGAGAAGAGGTAATGAAAAACTTGCAGAACATGAGTGTTCATAAAAAGTAGATATAGTAAATAAAGGGTTTGTCAAAGTCACAGAAAAATTTCTTCTAAATTAGAAGAAATTTAAGCATATTTTAGAAAGAAGGCAATAAGTTAGACCTGAGGAAGATGTTGAACATAAAGTAGGGGTTATAATTGATGATTCAAGGTCACAGAGGACGTAAGATCAAGACTTCGAATAATGGGTTCCCCAGGTCTTCCAGCAATCTCTGTTCCCCTTATAAATGTGGGCATACATACACGCAAACACCCACAAAGTTTCAGTTTTGTGCTATATTGTTTCATCATTACACCTATTCACTCTTTAAGAAATTATTATTCCGCCTAGAACTACATGAAAGGATGCCTAATAAGGAGTTGCACTGCCAACCTGAAGGCACATAGTTTGAATCCTTCAGCTGCTCTGCAGGAAAAAAGATGGGCAATTTCCCTCCATGTAATTTATAGTCTTTGAAAGTCCACTAGAGGGTCAGTTACTAGTCATTTCTAACTCAAAAACATATAACAACAACAAAGTTGAGATTAACACAGTTCTAAGTCTCCACCAAAGTCTTACCATCAGTAGCACGTAAATAGATGTCTATCATGCTTTCTCGTCATTATCTGGCAGGTAACTGATCTATCAAATACATATATTTGTGTATAAACATATGTAAGTATGCATTTGCACATACACACACACACACACACACACACACACACACACACAATCTTTCCTAGACAGCTACACATCTCAGACACAGTCACCTCTATCACTCTCTACCTATTTAGCCTACTATATGTTTTTTCCTAGACAGAGCAAAATATTTTGTTTATTCCTAGTCAAAGTAATATATGTTGGATGAGAAGACAATATCTTCATTCAACATTAAAACATTTTATTCTCATCCAATATATTTTAGCATGGCTATAAAATGTAATCCATATATGATTTCTATCACTGCTGATGTGAGATAGTTCTTGACTAAATGCAGAAAATGTGAGAAACATGGAATCTCTGTCTTATTGATTATTTAAGGGCGTTCAACTGTGGATCATAAAACATTAGGGATAACATTTAGAAGAATGGGAATTTCAGAACATTTTGTTTTGCTCACTCATGTGCAGCCTGTACATAGATCAAGAAGCATTCATTCAAATAGAACAAAGGGATTTTGCACAATGGAATACTATGCTGCATTAAAAAACAAGGAACTCATGCAATATTATTCAAAATGGTTGACTCTGGAGAACATTATGCTGAGTGAAATATCCCAGTCACAAAAGGACAAATATTACATGATGCCACTGTTGTAGAATGGACTGTCCTTGGGGTTGGGGAGAGACTGAGTAAGATGGGTTCAATAATGTATACTGCACTGAAACAGAGGAGGGAGAAAACTGTTTAAAAGAGATATATAACTAGGTATTTCCGTCATCACAGGAGACTAGAGCGAGGGCTACATGGTGGAGGGGACCTGGGGGAGGGTTTGTAAAACAATGAAAGAATCTTTTCTTTTACTTTTCCATAATTTTTGGACTCATGTACTTATAACTTGTTAGTCAAATTTGTGTCTTCTAGGTTGCAACACCCCCATGATACATCTTCAAGGATATGAACATGTACGGCCAAGCACAATCAATAAGAGTGCATCTAAATTCCAAAATCAATCTCCATAATAGTCTATGTGTTTCCTACTGCCAAAGGGGCCCTTTAGAGTAGTGAGAGAAGATCTTCACCCTGAAACCCACAGCGTCCCTTTTCAGCAGGAAGTAGCTAAGAGAATACGCCATCCCCTTTTCCTTATGACTCAGGGCGAAGTCTCTCTCAGGGAGGAGTGATAGGGAATGGCAAAGGACACACTGACAAAGAAGATTAATCAGAACTGGCTTTGACAAGCACTGTGGCATTTGGACAAGAACAAACTGGGAGGAGGGTAGAGAGAATAGTGCAACAATGAATGAATGGAAACCCAAAATCTCTGTAAATGTTTATGAAAATTAATAAAATATAGAAAAAAAAATCAAGAAAGGTGATTCTTTTCACTATACTTATTCAATCTGTATGCTGAGCAAATCATCTGAAAACCTGTGCTATAGGAAGAACATGATATCAGAACTAGAAGAAGAGTTATTAACCATCTTTGATGTACAGATGACAAAACTTCACTAGTTACAAATGAAAAAAACTTGAAGCACTTCTCAATGATGATCAAAGACTTCATTATGGACTACAATCTTTATGCCGAAATGAAGTCTTCAATACAGAGTACGTCTCAACATAAAGAAAACAAAAATCCTCATAATTGAACTAATAAGCAACATAATGGAGTGAAAAAAGGATTTAATTTTCTTGGATGAGTAGTCAATCAACACTCATGATAAAAGGGGGGGGCAAAAAAACCCCAATGAATTAGCAAATCTGCCTCAAAAGATTTCTTCAAAGTGTTAAAGAGCAATTTTGTGTATTCTTTGGATCTAGGTCCCGTTGCAGGGAACGTAAAACATATGGGGGGGGCGGGGGGGTAGAGAGAGATCGATTAATGTTTAACTCAAGTCACAGTGTTTTCATGTGAAAGGTGGACAATGAATAAAGAATACCAAGGAAGAATTAATGCTTTTGAGTTGTAGAGTAGGTGAAGAATATTGAATATACTATAGACTGCCAGAAAAAGGAACAAATCTCTCTTGAAAGTGCAGCTAGAATGTTCTTTAGAAGCAATGATGGTGAAACTTTATCTCATATACTTTAGACATGGGGTCCAGTCCCCGAAGAAGTAAGCATTTTACCATGCTTGTTGATGCAAAGGATCAGTGAGAAGCAGGAAGACCCTAAATAGAAAGAATTGACACAGTAGTTGCAACAACGGGCTCAAATATAGTAATAGTTGTGAGGACGGTATAGGATCAAGCATTGTTTTGTTCTGGTGTACACAGGGTCACTATGTGTCAGAACTGACTCTGTCACATCTAACAATGACATATCAGGTAATGAATACTTCTGTACCAGTAAGTGAATATGAACTGCCATAGATCCTGGTGCGTTCCCTGCTCTGCTGTCACAGCATCTCCTCAACATGACATAACGTTAATCACGACAAGACTAAGGTTACTCTGCGCTCTGTTTGAAGTCTGTTAGAAATGAGAAGGCATGTGGGAACAGAGTCACAAACAATATTTCACTGGGAAATTCAACATCAAGTAGCCGTTCATAGGAAAAGAAAGTGAGGCAGCTAAGAAAGTGATTCAAATAAAGACAAGTCGAAGGCAGTGTATCATTATTACATACATGAGAAAGCTGGACAATGACTGTGGATGATCAAAGGAGAACAAATGCCATTGAGCTGTGGTGTTGGAGGAGTATGGAATATACCATGGACTGCTAGGAGAACAAATAGGTTCACTCTGGAGAGGGTGAAGCCAGGCTGCTCCTTAGAGGCAAGGATTCTGTAGCTCCATCTGACATATTTTGGACATGTTGCAAAGATGGACTAGTCCTTATAGAAGGATGTCATGCTTGGGAGGGTGGAGGGACAGAATAGGAGAGGAAGACCCTCAGTGAGGTGGATTGATTCAGTGACTGGGGTGATGGGGGTTGGTGTGTCAGAGATAATAAGGTTGGCTCAGAGTAGAGCAGGGTTCAGAGCTGTTGTACATAAGGTCACTATGAGTCACAGGCAACTTAACAGCAAATAACAACAACAAATATGAATGATGGATATTGTGTGTCTACCTACTGGAAAAAAATCTTCTCAAAGGCAGGGATTTCTATTTCACTTAACACTATATCCCTAACTTCTAAAATACACTTGACATATAATAGAAAATATTAATATTTGGAGGTTTTGTTTGTTTGTTTTTTATACTAATATTTGTTGAGGGGAACTCTAGTGGCCTACTGGTAAGAAGTTATGCTGCCAACCCAAAGGTATGTGGTTCTAATCCATTAGTCACTCTGAAGGAGAAAGAGGACATGTGATCTCCTTCCATGTGATTTACAGCCTCTGAAAACCTGCTGGAGGGTCAGGTATATGAGTCCGTTCCAACGATAACATATGACAACAACATTTGTTGAATTACTGATTTCATATTAAGGAAACATATTTCTAACTAAAGCACATTTAATCAAAATTCTTGCCCACAACAAACTATATTATTTGGCAGAGTGGTTTCTACTTTCTATTATTTTTTTTTTAGGGGGGGTAGTTTTTGAAATGAGATTTTAATGAAAGTTTATAAAGAACTTGGGTTCCCAATCGTTCTGGTTGCACATTTTCCTCCCTGCTCCTCCCACCCCAGCAGATTGCTTTTTTTCTTTAGGGAAAAAAGTTCTTTCATTATTATACAGCTCCCCTGGCCCAGACCACTTTACTATGCAGCTCTTATTCTGGACTTTTGTCATGCCAATAATACTTAATCATATATTCCTTTTATACAGTTCTCTTCCTCGTCTGTTTCAATGTTGTCGTGTAGATTATTTATCCCCTCCATTTTTAAATGAACTAATTTTTAATCATGCCCAGAGAACGACTTGTGCATAAGAAATGAGGACCATTATGGCAACCATTTCAAGTTACACAATTATGTATTTTTAGGGCTACTATCCGTTCGCTCAAAGTCCAGAAAGGCTTTGAAATCATTGCTTTTGTTTAACCAAATAGGTGAACAAGGCACCTGAAGCAGAAAAAAGGAGCTTTGTTTTTCTCTGATTCATGGAAATTTCCCAAAGGTATAACACTTAACCTTAGTATTTACGATTTCTCTTTTTGTAAGAAAGTTTTATTTTCACTACTTATGCTGTTGTAAGAATTGGCTAAATTTTTGTTATTATTATTTTTTTTGTGTGTACCGTTGAATTGGATCCAACTGGTACAGGAGAAGACTGTCTCTCCTTCTCTAGCGGGGCATCTGGTGGATTCAACTTTGCGCCTAGAATTGGCCAAATTTTAAAGACATGTAGTTTCCTAATTGTGGAAAATTATTAGATACTGCAAGTTTAAGTGGAAAATCATTATTAAAATAGTAAGTTGTGCATTATAAACAGTAAGCTATCATGTTGATTTTCAATATGTGAATTTTAAGCATGGAAAGCTCTAATTAATTAGATTAATGTATTCAAGACTTGAGATGGTGATTAGCTTGTTATCTTTCATTCCTAAACATGTGTGCAAGTTTCATTTCATCAGCCTGATTACAATCATCAGTAATCATTTATAATCATCTGATTCCAATTTATTCAGACTGCTGACTCATTGTGTTTGGTTATTATAACATTTTTTAAATTAAAGAAAACATGGCTTTATTGCAGTGTAATATTGATATTCAGGTAATAGGATTCTGGCATTTATGATCAGATCCATCCAAAGCTTTCATACTTCTTTTACAGCTGGCATAAATAGTTTTGTATTATACTTTCACATACGTTGGGCACTCTGGTGCCTTAGTGATATGTTGTGCAAGGTTCAGATCTGCTATTCGTAGAGTCACTGGAATGCTGAAGGGTCACCATTCTTTCCAGTAAGTTGATTAAGTTCTGGGTCGATGATACCTAACAACAACATGTTTTTAACCTGTTTTACATTCCTAGTTCTGTTACTTAAATGTTCTTTCATAAGGATTATTTTCATCAATGCGCATTCTCAGTAAACATCCTTTTGGGTCATCTTTCCAATAACTTTACGGTGTGTGGGGAAGTGTTAAGAGTAGTGTATGGAGAAAGTTAAATTAGTAATTTCTGAAGGCTTACAAAATAGCAGGCACTGTGCTAGGTATTTGATGTCCAGTATGTTATTTTTTACGAACAACTACATTTTCCAGAAGTCCGTGGGTCAAGGCTGACAGACACCTTCAAATTTTGGAGTACAAGGCACAGGAGCAGGAGGGCAGAGCATGAAGGTAAAACGCCTGTGGCCAGAGGTAACTCAGGTGACCCCGCACCACACAGGTATGAACACCTATGTATCCCAGAAGCCCACAGGTCAAGGCTGACCCTTTGGGCCTTCATTCCTTGGGCCAGGAAGACAACATTATATACCAAATCTATAGGCTACATCAACCTCCCCCGGGAAACTATCGTAGCATAAAGGGAGAAGGGGCCCTACCGCACAAGTCCTGGAGCAGAAGTTCAAGACTCCTGAACTCAAGAGAAAGTGCCCACAGCAGAAGAAACTAGCAGCAGCTAGCTTGAGGTGTTCAAAATCACAGAAGCCCAGAAAGATTGACATATAGGCCATCAATCACATCTAGGGCTGGATAGGGGAGATAGATGTTGAATGGAGTAGATGGGAGTAGAAGTGAATGCTGGTGGAGCAGGAAAAACTGTGGGTCAAAACACACTTGCAAAGAGTGGGGACAACACGGAATCTATTGATTTTTTTCTACTACTGGGAAATATCTTTAATCTGCTCTTCTCTTTAAAATGCTTGACTATCAGATAATATTATAATCCGGAGCATTCAAATTAAGACAGACTAGGAAGAAGGATTGGCCATCCACTTCCAAAAGAGCAGGCCTTTGAAAACCCTACGTACAAAAGAGCACACTTAGACTAGCAGATACGGCAACTGCGGCTGAGCCATCTGGTTTGGAAACACATAGGAGGAGAAACAGCTGTAAGCAGACACTAGTGATTGGAACACTGAGTGTAAGAACCAAAGGCAAATTGGATATTGTTAAGAAAGAAATGGAATGCATAAATATTGACATACTAGGTATTGGCAAAATGAGATGGACTGGCATGGGACATTTTGAGTCAGAGGATCATATGATCTACTATGCTGCAGACGAAAAGGTGAGGACCAATAAGGTTGCTTTCATAGTTAAAAAAAAAAGACATTTCTATATCTGTCTTGAAATACAATGTTGTGAGTAATCAGATAATATCCATATGCATACAAGGAAGTCCAGTGAATATCACCATCATTCAAATATATGCACCAACAACCAGAGCCAAACAAGAGGAAATAGAAGATTTCTACCAACTTCTGCAATCAGAGATTGATCAAACATGCAATCAAAATGCATTAATAATAATGAGTGACTGGAATGCAAAAGTTAGAAATAGAAAAGAATCAGTAGTTGGAAAGCATGGACTTGGTGACAGGAATGAAGCTGGAGATAGAATGATAGAATTTTGAGCAATCAACAACTTATTCATTGAAAATATATTTTATAAGAAACAAATGCAGGCTATATACATGTATTTCACCTGATGGTATGCATAGGAATCAGATCAACTACATCTGTGGAAAGAACCGCTGAAGAAGCTCAATATCAGCTGTGAAAACTAGGCCAGGTGCTGATTGTGGAACAGACCACCACCTACTCATATGCAAGATCAAGCTGAAGCTGAGAAAAATTAAATCAAGTCCTCAGGAACCAAAATTTTGCCTTGAGTCTATCCCACCTGAATTTCAAAACCATCTCAGGAACAGGTTTGAGGCCTTGGACATTAATGAGCAAAGACCAGATGAGCTGTGTGAGGATATCAAGAATATCATTCAGGAAGAATGCAAAAGGTCATTACAAAGACAGAGGAGGAAGAAAAGACCAAGATGGATGTCAGAAGAAACTCTGAATATTGTACTAGAGCACCAAGAAGCCAAAGCAAAGGAAGAAATCAAGATATTTAGGAGTTGAACAGAAGATTCCAAAAGGCAGCATGAGAAGACAAAGTAAAGTGTTAGAATGAAATGTGCAAGAAGCTGGAGTCAGAAAATCCAAAGGGCTGAACTCATTCAGCATTTCTTAAGCTAAAGGAACTGAAGGACAAATTCAAACCTCTAGTTGCAATACTTAAGGATCCTTTGGGCAGAATATTGAATGATCCAAGAAGCATTAAAAAAAAGATGGGAAAAGTATACAGAGTCATTGTACCAAAAGGAATTGGTGGACACAAAAGAATTTCATGAAACGATGTATGAGCAAGAGATTGTGGTGATGAAGGAAGAAGTTCAAGCTGCTCTGAAAGAACTGACAAAAACAAAGCCCCAGGAATTGATGGAATAACAATTGACTTATTTCAACAGACAGACACTGCCCTGGGTGTGCTCACAAAGTTGTGCCAAGAAATCTGGAGGACAACCACCTGGCCAACTGACTTGAAGAGATCTGTATTTGTTCCCATTCCAAAGAAGGGTGATCTGACAGAGTGTAGAAATTATCAAACAGTATCCTTGATATTACATGCAAGCGAGATTCTGTTGAAGATTATCTAAAAACGACTGAACGAGCACATCAGCAGAGAACTGCCTGAAGTCCAGGCTGGGTTTAGAAGAGGCCATGGTACTAGGGTTATTATAGTTAATGTCAGATGGATTTTGGCTGAAAGCAGAAAGTACCAGAGGAATGTCTATCTGTATTTCATTGACTATGCAATGGCTTTTGACTTTGTGGATCAAAACAAACTGTGTCTGACTCTGAGAAGAATGGGAATCCCAGAACACTTGATTGTGCTTATGCAAACCTTATACTTGGACCAGGAGGCAGTCGTCACAACAGAGCAAGGAAACACTGCATGGTTCAAAATTGGGTGTGTGCCAAGGATGTGTCCTATCTCCATATCTTTTCAATCTATCTGATGAACAGAATATCTGAGAGTCTGGGCTCCATGAGGAGAAATGTTGCATCAGGATTGGAGGAAGATTCATTAACAATCTGCATTATGCAGATGGCACAACCCTGCTTGCTGAAACTGAGGTGGACCTGAAGCACTTGCTGCAGAAGGTCAAGGAATACAGCTTACAGCTTTTAATATGGATTGAGGCTCAATATCAAGAAAACAAAGATTCTCACCACTAGGCCAATTGGCAGCATCAAGCTAGATGGTGAAGAGATTGAAATTGTTCACTGCTTAAGTTTGCTTGGCTCTACAATTAACACTCTTGGTACCAGCAGCCAGGAAATTAAAAGATTAATTGCACTGGGAAAGTCTGCTGTCAGAGACCTCTCCAAAGTACTGAAGAGCAACAATGTCAGTCTGGAGACTAAGGTGCGCCTAATATAGGCCATGGTCTTTACAATTACTTGCTATGCATCAGAAAGCTGGACAATGATTTAGGGATGATAGAAGGATAATTGATGCCTTTGAGGTATGGTGCTGTAGAAGAGTACTGAATATACCATGGACTGCTTTGAGAACAAACAAGTTTGTCCTGGAAAGGGTGAAGCCAGACTGCTCCTTGGAAGCAAGGATTCTTCTGAAGCTTCATCTGACATACTTTGGACAAGTTGCAAGTCCCTGGAGAGGAACATCATGCTTGGGAGGGTGAAGGGACAGCGCAGGAGAGGAAGACCCTCAATGAGATGGATTGATTCAGTGACTGAGGTAATGGGGAAAGGTATGTCGGAGACAGTAAGATTGGCACGGGATAGAGCAGGGTTTAGGGCTGTTATACATAGGGTTGCTATGAATTGCAGGCGACTAGATGGCACATAAACATAACAACAACAAATCTCTGAGAGAGAGATACTGTTACATGATGAATAGTTTGAGCTCTATTGTAATTTAAAAACTTCTCAATCACATATCTAGCTTTATATAATGTTGTTATTGTGTATTGTCAAGTTGAATTGACCCATAGTTGACCTTCCAGCAGGTTTTCAAAGGCAATTAATCACACAGGAGGAGATTGCCCATCCTCCTGTAATGCAGCTGGTGGATTCAAACCATGTGCCTTTGGTATTGCAGCGCACATTCTTCCCTCTAGGTCAGTGATTTCTAGATTTACATAATGGTGGTTGTTATTGTTGAGTACTGTTAAGTTGGACCTGACCCATAGGAGACCCTCCCGCAGGTTTTCAGAGGCAGTTAACCAGGCAGGCAGTTAATCACACGGTGGAGATTGCAATAGTCCCTATTAAAATACCCACCTATTGAGTCTATGTATTTTTAAGTTCTTATCATTTTGGCTGCTAGCTAGCATCTTGATGGCAGTCTTGTTGGTCACGTAAGGCCCTCTGGGCGAGAGGGCCGCATATATTATATAAGGGACATTCCTTAAACGATATAGCAATCTTTGTCTATTTTCTGAACTGAACAACTTGGTGTTGCTGGGATGCTGCACATTGTTCCATAGTCTTGTCAAATACCATAATGTTTACCCATTAGGTGCAGTGTTTGGATGAGCTTCCAGATGGATTTATGCTGGGAAGTAGGAGTGACATCCACTTCCTATACCAGATTCCTCTGGAAGCTCTACAAAATCTCTCTAAACTCTATAAATGTGCAGAAATGATGTTAGTTATAGAACAGAATTCAGGTCTTTTGTGCAAAGCTTACTCTCAGTTGTATTCGACTTGACGACACTTAACCACTGCTAAATGAAATCAGTCCTGTTATTTCTGGAGGAACACACTTCCACTTTGTACATCACTCTTTGTCAATGTGCAGTATGAAGTAACCTGGGTTTGCTGTGATGCTGAACCTTGTACCACAGGGGTACCAAATACCAGGATAGTTTCCCAATGTGGACAGTGTTTGGTGGAGCTCCCAGTTGTAAAACAGGTTTGGAAGCAGGAGTGACATCCACTTTCTAAACCACATGCCTCTGGAAAGTCTATGAACTTGGAGAAATGACGATGGCTATGGAAAGGCATTAGGTCTTTTGTTCAGAGTCCCTGAGTCGTGCTCGACTCAACAGCAATCATCAACAACAGCATCATTTAATGGTACAAATATTTACATGTAAAATAACGCCCAGAGTTTTCTTGTTTCTAGATAAAATAGAAAGAGGAGGTGCTAAGAATATAGGTATGTTGCTAAACCAAAATGTCAGAAAACTTACAGAAGGAAAATACAGCTTTACTAGAGAGTAGAAAAGGTGTAGATTTAATAGAGAAAAAGAAAAGCATGCAGGAGGAGAACATGCAGAACATGGGAGGAAAGTAATTATGTCCTTCTAGGAAACAAATGTTCAGAGCTCTTCTAGTGCTGTTCATGTGGGCAGGGTGATTTTCAGGAGTAAAGCAGCTGTAATGTTTGCACAGCTAAGGCTGAATGGCTGCAATACGCCACCTTCTTCTGCGCATGTGCACAACTTCAAGCTGAAATTGGGGCCGAGAAAGCCTAGATGGTGGCAGCAAGACTTAGGATGGGATGTTGGTGTATGCGAAGGTCACTCTAGCCGTTGGTGTGACTCTTGCTTCATTCATTGAATCACTGTTTTATGTCACTGCTTTGTCGGGTAACTTTTTGCTTTGTCTAATTTTATTTGTCTTCTGAAGAATGCCTTAGTTCTGTTTTCTTAACAAGGCTCCTTTGATGTTAAGACAATGAATGCTCTTTTGACATCAGGCCCTTACTATTTCTTATAACTTTGTTTATGTTTTCACAGAAACTCAACTGGATCTATGTCAGTAAACCTACATAAACAACAATGCTAGAATATGTGGGTGTGTTTAGCAAGCAGATTCCATTGACTTTTCTCCTTACTTTCTTAATTCCTTAGGTCATGTAAGTTGAATCTTTTTATTTTTCTTTTTAAACAGGTGAGGAGCTACATAAAATTGATGTCCAGGGGTAGACTCATTTACTCATTAAAAAAAAAAAAAAGAGGAACTTGTTGTTTAAAAAGCTTATTTTATGATACTACAAAGACTCCAAAGCACCCACAAGATCATTACAAGAGCTAATAAGTGAATTCAGCAAAGGGTAAGGATACAAGGTCAACACACAAAAATCAGTGCTTTTATACATTAGCAATGAACTGTCTGGAAGGAAATTAAAATAATTCCACATATAGTAACAGCCGTCTTCTCCCATGCAATTTACTACTTCTGAAGATCTGCTGGAGGGTCAGATGTGAGTCAGTTCGAACTCAACAGCACATAACAACAACTACAACAACATAATAACAACTTGTGTATCATAGAGTCAGAACTGATCCATAGCTGACCCTCTGGGCAAGTTTTCGGAGGCAGGTAATCACATGGGAAGAGACTGCCCATCCTTCTCCTATGGAGATGCTGGGGGCTTCAAAGTGCATGCCTTTGGGATTGCTGCACAGGTTCTTGCCACTAGGCCACCAGAGCTCCTTAATAATAACAACTAGAAGAATAAAATATCTAGGAATAAATATAATTACTGTTGCTAGTTATTAATTGCTAGTTAGGTGGCTAACTCACCAGGAATCTTTGTATAACAATGAAATAAAACCCTGCCTATCCTGTGACATCCTCCAAATCTCTTCTGGGCTGAAACCTGTTGCTTTAGTCATTGTGCCAATTTATGTCATTGAAGGACTTCCTCTTTTTCACTGGCTTTTCCAAGCATACTGTCCTCTAGGATTGGACCCTCCTGCCCAAAGTATACAAGATGGAGTCTTGCCAACCTTGATTCTAGGGAACATGTTGGCACACAATAGAAAGCAAAAATATTATGTGGCTCCTGGGGTCCCATATAACTCTGAGGATTAGACCTTTCCATTCAAACAGCAAAGAAAGCTGTAGGGATTTTGACTGGGATGGTACTAAATCTATATATTGCTTTGGGGCAATAATGTCATCTTAACATCAAGTCTTCCAGTCAATGATCATGGAACATTGTTGTTAAAATCATAGCGACCCTATGAACAACAGACCTAAACCCTGTCCTATTCTGTGTTATTATCACTCTCTCAGATTCACGTGAGCCTTTACTGTAATCACTGTGTCAGTCAATCTCACTGGGGTCTTCTCTTTTGCTGATGCTCCACCTTTCCAAGCATGATGTCCCTTTCCAAGGAATAGCCTCTCCTAGCAACATGCCCAAAATATGAGAGACAAAGCTTCATCATCCTTGTCTCCAAGGAGCAGTCAGGCTGCATATTTCTAAGATATATCTATTTGTTCTTCAGGCAGTCTGTGGGATATTCAATATTCTTCTCCAACAACACAACACAAAAAAGTATCAATTTGTCTGTCACTCTTATTAATTGTCCAGTTCTAAGATGCAAAGCAAGTGATTGAAAAAACCATGGGCTGAATCAGGCACACCTTAGTATTTAAACTGGTATCATTGTTCTTCAGTATTTTGGAAATGTCCCTGACCATGGACTTGCCCAAAGCAATATGTCTTTTTTTTTTTTTCAATATGTCTTCTTATCTTCTGACTGCAGGTACCAAGGGTGCTGACTGTAGATCCAAACAAGGAAAAATATTTAACAGTTTCAATCCTTTCTCCATCTATCATGATGTTGCCCACTAGCTGAGTGGTGAGAACCTTTGTTTTCTTAATGTTATGATGAAATCCATATTGAAGACTATGTTCTTTGATCTTCTGCACCTTCTCCTTGCTTTCAGTAAGCAAGGTTGTGTCATCTATATGATGCAGTTTGCTGATAAGTTTTCATCTGATTCCAATGTCACATTCTTCTTCATAGAGTTCAGCTTCATGAACTATTTGCTCAGCATACAGAACTGAATAGGTATAAAGAAAGGATACAACTATGATGTATACCTTTCCTGATTTTAAATCATAATATGTTCCCTTGTTCTGTTTGGACAACAGCTTCTTGGTCTAGGTATAGATTTTTTTATGAGCACAGTTGGGTTTTCTGGATTCCCATTCTTCTCAGTGTTTGCCATTGAGTTAGAACTCAAGAAACCAAACCAAAGGGAAGAGATACTGAATGAAGTAAAAGAACTAAACAGAAGATTTCAAAAGGCAGCTTGAGATGACAAAACAAAGTGTTATAACAAAATGTGCAAAGAGCTGGAATCAGAAAATAGAAAGGGAAGAGCTTGCTCAGTGTTTCTCAAGCTGAAAGAAGTTAAAAATAAAATCAAACTTCAGTTTGCAATATTGAGAGATGCCATGGGCAAAATCGTGAACGATACAGGAAGTATCAAAAGAAGATGGGAGGCATACACAGAGTCAAAGTACCAGAAAGAGTTGGTTGACATGGAAAAACTTCAGGAGGTATTGTATGAACAAGAGCCAATGGTAATGAAGAAAAAGTTCGGACTATGTTGAAGATACTGACAATAAGTAAGGCCCTGAGTTTTGGCCTGGGGTTCCTCCAATGGGCCTGTCCAGTAGAAGCAAGTTGGAAATACTGGGGTCCACGGGTAGGAGCCCTTGTCTCTTATCTGTCAGCATGATTGGACAAACAGAAAACTGCAAGTGTGGAAGGGAGGACACTCAACCTCCAAAGACAAGATCGAGCAGACAGGCAGCTTGGGGGGGCGGGGGAGGGTGACAAACTGGACTGTGCAGAGGGTCTCTAGAGGCTGGGGCCTCAGGCCTCCAAATCATGGTGCTGGCTGAGTTCAGGGTGATCCCCAGGCGTGGGTAGGGGTTCTGCCTGGGGGTTCCACTATGGAAGAACCAGATCAATACAGGGTGGGAAAGAAAAGAGGCTACCCACCCAGCTCAGCATAGCACCTGGAATGGCCGCAGTGGCAACAGCAGCAGAAAACTTAGTGTCCGTCAAGCAGGTGGTCGAAGCTGCTGGTCAAGTCTTCCAACAGCTCTCACCATAGCGCACGGCCCCCCTTAAAATCTTCCTCGAGCTCTTTTTCTTTACTACTCGGAGCTGATTTATGCGGAAACATGTCTTACACACTGGAGGAACTGGAGACAGTGGATTCAACCTTTAGCAGTGGCCATCTCCCTGATGTCCATAGTGGTTGTGATTCCCCTTTGCGTGTGGGAATTACAGAAACTGGAGGTTGGAGTACACAGTAAGGCTTGGTTTATTGCTGGAATCTTTTTGCTGTTGACTATACCTATATCTCTCTGGGTACTATTACAGCACTTAGTGCATTAAACACAACCTGAATGACAAAAACCAATAACAATTCTTTGGATTGCACACATATACAGTTTAGACAATTGGGTAGCTTTGAAATCTCCTAGCATTACAATATATGTGGATACTTGCAGAGAATGCTAGGAAGTGTATGTCATTTAAAATTTTATGGGATTCCTTACCAATTACCTATCAGTATCCAAATCTGGTATTAATCCATGAAGCTAAAGATCAACAGAGGCATTTCCTTCCTTTATGTTGCTGTCCACCATGGCCTATGGGAGAAGTATTGCTATTTAGATGCAATTGGGTCTATTATAGTATGGGTTGTCAGACCATTCACCACCATTGTTGTTTTAATCTGTGAGTTGCTAGGTGGATCTGAGGAAGAGAGCTTCAGCTTTCCCAATGCCTGGACTTACTTAGTTATAATAAATAATATGTTGCAGCTATTTGCCATGTAGTGTCTCCTGTTATTTTATAAAGTACTAAAAGAAGAACTGAGTCCAACTGCAACATGTGGATAGGTGAAAGCCAGGTACAATTACTGAGTTTCTGTAATTCTGTTTTATATGTTGTTGTTGTTGCTGTTGTTGTCGATTGCCTTTGAATCCAGCACAACTCATAG
>NW_006399854.1:7951723-7971723 GCF_000299155.1 Elephantulus edwardii | reverse complement strand
AATCCATTTACTTGTTGATGGGCAGTTGGACTGTTTCCATTTTCTTGCTGTCGTGCATAAGACTGCTACGAATATAAGTGTACATATATACATCTGAGTTTCAGTTGTGATTTCCTCAGGATGTCCAATATTCTAGCAGTGAGATAACTGGGTCATATGAGATTTCTTTGTTCAACTTTTGGAGGAAATGCCAAAAATCCCTCCAGCAGTACATAAGTTTCATCTACAACAATATGTTTTGTTTGCTGGGTGGTTGAACTTCACTACTGCTCGTGAGGTGAAATGGTATCTCATTATTGTTATAATTTGCATCTCTCTGATTGCTAGTGATTTTGAACATTTCTTCATGTATTTGTTAGTCCTGAAAATATCTTCATTTGTGAAGAGTCTTTTCATATCTTTTACCCATTTTGTGATTGGGTTATCAGTCCTTTTCTTGTGGAAGCCCTGAGGTATTCCATACACTTGAGTTATGAGACCCTTGTCTGAAATGTCATTGCTGGATGTTGTTTTCTAATCTGTGGGCTATTTTTACCTGACTAGAGAAGGATTTTGATGCACACAAGGATTTTATTTTAAGAATGTATTATTTGGGGAGCTCTGGTGGCCTAGTGGTAAGGAGCTGCAACTACAATCCCAGAAGCGCACGGTTTGAATCCACCAGATGCTCTGCCGGGGAAGGAGGGACAATCTCCTCCTGTACCAGTCAGATCTGATTTGATGGTACACTCACACAAAAATAATAACATTTAAAAAAAAAGAATGTATTATTTGTCAATTTTATCCTCTTCTGCATGTACATCTTTGGCTAGTTTGCAAATCTATTCATGCTGTAGGCTAAAGCATTTGAATTTGTTTCCATTTTGTCTCATATGACCATTATAGTTTTGGATTTTACAATTAGGTTTCTGATCTACTTTGAGTTGTTTAGGGGTTTGTGTGTATGTGTGTGTGTGTGTTGGGTGTGTTGGGTGTGTGTGATGTGAGGTGTGGATCCTGTTTCAGTTTTTTGCAGTTAGATGCCCAGTTTTGCCAGCATTATTTCTTAAAGAAGGAGCTCTAGTGGCCTAGAGACAAGAAGCTGTGCTGCAATCCCAAAGGCTTGTGGTCTGGATCCACCAACTGCTCTGCAGGAGAAGGAATAGTGAGCATTCTCCTCCCATGCAATTCACTGCCTTTGAAAACCCACTGGAGGGTCAGCTGTGAATTGATTCCAACTCAATAGTACTACGTAACATCATTTGTTAAAGAGGCTATCATTCCTCCATGTGATGGATTTTGTTTCTTGTTTAATATCAGTTGACCATGAGAAGACGGGTTGACTTCTTGGTTCTCAATTCTATTCCATTGGTCTATGTGTCTGTCATTGTATCAATATCATGCTGTTTTGATTACTATAGCTGTGTAGTAGAATTTGAGATCAGAGAGTGAGATACATCCTACTTCTTCTTCTTGTATTTTTTTAAAGCTTTATTTATTCTGGGTCTTTTTCCTTTCCAAATGCTTCAGGAAATTGCTTTTTCTATCTTCTTGAAGAATGATTTTGATATCTATTTTGGAGTGTGTTGCATTGAACATACAGATTGATTTTGGTAGAGATTGTAATTTTTACAATGTTATATCTTTCTATCCATGAGCAGGGAATATTTTACCATTTAATTTTGTCTCTTATTGTTTCTTATAGTAGTGTTTTATAATTTTCCTTATAAAATTCTCTTGTGTCTCCAATTAGGTTTATTTCTAACTATTTCATCTTGTAGTGGGCTATTGTAAATTATATTGCTTTTCTATTTTGTTTTTCCATACTTTCTTTGTTGCTGTAGAGAAATCACATTAATTTTTACGTGCTCATCTTGTATCCTCCCACTCTACTAAACTGATTTACTAAGTCTAACAGGGTATTTTGCTGATTCTTTAGGGTTTCCTGTATACACTATCATATCATCTGCATATAGCTACAGTTTCACCACTTCTTTGCCAATTTGAATGCCTCTTATTTCCTTTTCTTGTCTTATAGACCTAGCTTTAAATTCCAATACAATATTGAATAGGAGTGGTGCCAGTGGGCTTCCTTGCCTAGTCTCTGTTTGCAAGGGCCTTAAGTCTCTTCCTGTTCAGAATGATGTTGGCTCTTGGATTTGCATATATACTTTTCGCTATGAGTGTTTTAATCAGGAAGGGGTGTTGGATTTTGTTAATGGTCTTTTCTGTATCAACTGATAGGATCATGTGGTTCTTGTTCTTTGCTTTATTAATGTGACTGTTTTTGTGTACTATAGAGTTAGAACTGACCCATAGCTGACCCTCTGGTGAATTTTCAGAGTTAATCTCACAGGAGGAGATTGCCCATCCTTTTCCCGCAGAACAGCTGGTAGCCTCAAACTGTGTGCCTTCAGAATTGCAGCACAGCTTCTTGCCACTACAGCACTATCTGTCTATCTATACACACACATTCATGTGTATGTGTGTATATATAAAATAGAAAATAATATAATATAATTAATATAATATATTGGTCAGAATTTTGTTAAAGATATTTTATTCTATGTTCATGAGACATATTGGCCTTTTTTGGTGATATCTTTGCCTGGTGTTGGTTATGTTTGCTTCATAGAATAACTCTGGGAGTATTCCTTCTATTTCTTTTTTTTTTTTTAAATAATTTCAGTAAAGTTGGTGATAGTTTATCCCTGAATGTTTGGTAGAATTTGCCTGTGAAGCCATTTGGGGAGGGGAGTCTTTTTATGACCTGCCGAGGGGCGGGAGAGGCCGGAAGCAGAGGGATGTGGGTGTACAAGAGGAAGAGGGGGATTAATCATTGGGCTGTACAATTTGATGGGTGAGGGGAGGGTGAGGAAAATGGAAAGAATTTGTTCAGATTTGTATTTGAATTTGTAAATAAACTAGTGGAAAGAAAAAATGTGTTTGTAGATATTTTTATTTGTTTTAATTTTTAATTTCATGAGGTTTTTCTTTGTTTTGCTTTAAACTGAGCCATTTAGAAAGGATATGTGGAGTCACAGTAATTTTAATAACAGCTTAACAAAAGGGTGTACAGAAGGACGTTCGAATTCCTGCGGAGATTTTCATGCTGCTTGATGAAAGTAGTTAAGTGATCTGTGCATAAGAATCTAGCTGTGGTTGTAGGACTGCCTGTGCCTGGGGAAACTAAGATGAGAATGTGGTTAAGGGAGTTTCCTGATTCCACATGGTAGGATGATGGGCAAGTAGAGTTAGAACAGTCCTGTCATGTCCTGTTGGGGAAATTCTGTGTGTCCTTCAAGTAATTCCTGAGCTGGCCTGCTTTAGCTAATGCTATTAGTTAATTTATTATATTAGCTAATATTTAGCTGTTGCTATTACAAAGTAGAGTCTATGTAGAATGTCATTCATGAGAATTAATAATTATAATGACATCATAAATGGTTATTAAAAAACACTGATTTCCAAATCAGAAATGTGACTTGAATTTCATTTCCATCTACTGGGAGTTGTTAGTACCACACTAGGGGAGCTTTGATTTAAGAGAATTAGCACTCTTCGTTCTGCTCCTAATTTCTGAATATTTCATGAAGGGCTTAATTATATAAAATATGAGAGCAGCTTGGGCTTTAGTGGGCCCTCAGCTTTGGTTAGTCTTTGTGTGTGAGTGTGTTAGAAATAATGAAGATCTGCCTTCTGCTCAGTGTAATTTACTGATAGGAAAAAAAAAAGATAACCTGATTGAAACAAGGTTGGAAGCAGGAGTGGCATCCACTTTCGAAATGGCTTGCCTCCAGAAACGCTATGAACAGGGCTTAGGTCTTTCATTCATAGTGTCGCTATGAGTCATCTATGACTCGATGGCACTTAACAACAACATACATATATATACTAATATATATACACTATATATACTAATATATATATACATACATATATAGATATTTGTTCCTCTAGAGGACCCAGAAGGAGATTCTCAACTAATTTTGTTTCAGTTGGAACTGACTCATTGCTGACCCTTCATTGGATTTCTTACAGGAAGAGATTGCCCAAATTTTTCTCTCAGAGCAGCTAGTGGATGAACCATGACAGAGAAAGGCCTTTGGCTTAGCAACACAACTTCCTGCAGACTATACCACTAGAGCTCCCTAAAAGTGGAATTAGGATAAAAATAGGGACAAGGAGAGAAGGAAAAGCAGGTTATGTGGTATTTGCCATAACAACTCAGTAACTCTTCCAGTTCTTCCATTTATGTGTATTTAGAGTCAATTATTCTTCATTTTCCTTAAACAAACTTCACATGCATGGGCAAACAGACTTTTCATATCTGATTTAGGAAAGAAGTTAATTTGGTTTTATAGCAATTATTAAGATCTCCTTTTGGCACAATTTCACATTTCTCTGTTTAAAATAAACTGTGGCTCTAGTTCTTAATTAAATAGGAGATTGAGAAATCGATTGTTTAGTTTGTCAAACACTCTAGTCTTTCTTCTCTTCTTGATTCTTTTTAGTGTTGTTATTGTACTCTGTTCATTGTTTTAAATTCGGCTGGGCAAGAGAACATGTCATTTAAATCAGACAATTCACCAAGTTTGAGACATTCTGTGAAAAAGCAATTCTGCTGATAGGTGATGTTTTATGATTTTCAATACTTGCAAGTCCTGCCTCTTCTTCAACTTCTTAAGATTTAAACTAAAAATACTAGTGAAATCCATCTTATAAGTGCAGTTGTTAAAACTCCACTAATATCTGGAAAAGGGAGCTCTGGTGATTTAATGGTAAGGAGTTGTGCTTGCCAACCCAAAGGCAGGCAGTCTGAATCCATCAGCCACTCCTGCAGAAGAAAGATGCCAATCTCCTCCCCTCTGAAAACCCACTGGAAGGTCAGACAGATAGAGTTGATTCCTGCTCATGGATATATGACAACAACTACCTTAAAACGAACAGTTGGTATGATGACTGCTATAAGCCATCAACATAAGCCTGTTGAGACCTGCCATGTATGTTCTCATCACCACCCCCGGCTCATGTTTCAAGAGCAGTCTTGTCAACAGTTTCAGAAGTTCCAGACTTGGAAATTTGTCAGGAAACTCTTACATAGTGTAGATACTCATGGTGCTTAGGACTAGGGCCAGGGACATAAGGGTTAAGCCAAATGAGATAGGAGTTATAAACCTAGGCTGGAATGAATTTGAGGCTAGAGCTTTAAATGAATATTATATACTTGTTGTTTTTAGGTGCCATTGAGTTGACTATGATTCATAGTAACCCTATGAACAGCAGAGATATATACCCTGTTCTGTCCTGTCTCATCCTTATAATCTCTGGGTATACTTGAGGCTGTTGTTGCAGTCACTGTGTTAATCCATCTCATTGAGAGTCTTCCTCTCTTTCACTGAGTCTCCACTTTTCTCTTTTGTTAAGCTTCCAAGCTTGCTGTCTTTTTACAAGGACTGGCCCCACCTACAATATACCAAAACTATGTGTGATCAAGTTTCATCATCTTTGCCTTCGGATGTATATCTTGTATCTTTTTTTAGAAAAAAAAAATTTTTTATTTTATATCAGTTTACAATAGGGAGCTCTGGCAGTCTAGTGTCAAGAAGCTGCGCTGCAAAATCCTGAAGGCGTGCAATTCAAAACCACCAGCCACTCGCTCCATAGGAGAAGGACGGGCATTCTCCTCCCGTGCAATTAATTGCTTCTGAAAACCCTCCAGAGGGCCAGCTATGGGTTGGTTCTTACTTGATGGTATGCAACAACAAACAACAATTGGTTTACTTACAAAATTTGTTTACATTGTGTTTCACTCATATACATTGTGTTTCACATATTCCTGAATTCTCTTGTGTTTCATGCAATCATTTCCATAAACTGTGTTTTATAAAATTAACCTTGTATTGTACACTAATCCACTCCAACCAATACAAGACAAACTATCTGGTATGGTTCTCAGTAATGCTTTGTAGTACTAAGGGCTTATTGTTCAAATTGGCTTCCCTAGCCATTAATTTGCTTCACCATTTGGATGGCCAAGAATATGCAAACAGAGTGTGTTAACCTATCCACAAGGGACTGACCACTATCACCATCAAATTGAGAAGATCCAGCAGCAGAATTATAGGATCTTCCCCACCAACAAAAGAAGTAGCAAGGAATTGTAGTGTGTCCATGAGAGCCAGAGATTCTGGTGTCATCCAGACTAAGGCCTATACCACAGCAGAGAACCAGAGATGTGACATGAGATAGGGCCTTGGAACTTGAACAAAGCACCTTTGCCCAAGTTTGCTGAACACCTGGAGGGGTGGAGGAGCCATAATTGGCAGGACTGAAAGCTTTGCAACACTGGCCTAAAGCTACAAGGCTCAAGGCTGAGGCGTCTGTGAGCACGTTTCAGAAACTGTCCTGACTGTATTCTCCTACTACTTTGGGTTATAACGTTTTGACTTCCCCAAGATGGTTTGGTGTGGTCTGTGAGCTATCCATCAGATTTGGGCCTAGCAAAACCTTGGTGTTGGAATCAGTAGAAACAGGTGTGGTAGTGTGGGGGACATGTCTGATCTCCTGAGAGGTTTTGTGTTGTTGAAGGGGACAATTCCCCTTTGTGAAGTTAGTAAAGATCAGCTTTGACCATCCCCCCACAGTCCTTCCTCTTTTTACAGACTTCCAAACAGGAGTCTTTGCTCTCAAATGTACACTCTAAAGTTCTATAAATGTAGCAGTGGTCAATTATATGAGTAATCTTGGGTAGGTTATAGTCTCATGGTATTTTTTATTATTCATTTTAATGAAAGTTTATAGAGACTTAGGGTTTCCAATCATTCTTTGTTACACTTTTCTCCCTACCCACCCGGCTATAGTCTCATGCTACTCATATTAATATTGTCTTGTTGTGAAAACATTTTGTAGATGAGATTAATGTTTATAAACATTAAGGAAATCTAGTTTGGGTGGGCCTGGTACAATCAGTTGAAGGGCTAAATAGGATATTTTCTTGATGATGACTTGCAGCCTCAACTCATGCCCCAGTATTCCTATTTGCCTTTCTTGACAGCCTGTCCTATAAATTTTGGACTTGCTTAATCATTTCTCAACATTGCTTATATAAATTTATTGCACTAAATCCCTTAACATGTATCTCCTATTGGTTCTGTTTTTCTAATTGAACCCTGAGCGATTCAGATTATGAATGTTTATATTTGCAATTTGGACTTGACATATTTTAAGATAGAGATAATTATTGGAAGTGATTCAAAGCTGACTCCTTCAATGGGTGTTCAGAGGCTTTAAATTGCATGGGAGGAGATTGTTTATCTTTTTTTCAAGGAGCAGACAACATATTAGAAACAACTATCTTTGGGTTGGTGGTGCAACTCCTTAAGCAACAGACCACCAGAGCTTCCTATTTTGGGAAATACAGGTCATGTGTGTGTGACTTGTTATGAATCTTAGAGCTGAACAGTGGATAAGGATGATGGAAAAATAATTGATACTCTTTAGAAAGTAATTGATACTTTTGACCTGTGGTGTTGGAGAAGAGCACTGAACATCCCATAGACAGCTGAGAGGAAAAACAGATATATCTTGGAGAGGTGCCACTGGTGTACTTTTTGGAGGCTTCACCTCAGATACTTTGGGCACATTCTAGGAGGGTCTATTCCTTGAAGAAGGACATGATGTTGGAAAGGGTAGAGAGTCAGTGAAGAAGAGAAAGACCCTCAACCAGGTGGTTAGACACAGTGTCTACTGCAATGGGCTCTTGTGTGTCAGAAAGTGTAAGGATGGCACAGAATAGATAAAACAAGGTTCAGATCTGTTGTTCATAGGGTTGCTATGAGTCATACTCAATTCAATGGTACTTAACAGCAACAACATATGTGTGTAGGGCGCTCTAGTAGCCTAGTGGAAAGAAGCTATACTGCAATCCCAAAGGCATGCAGTTCAAATCCACCAGCTGCTTCATGGGAGAAGAATGGGCAATGTCTTCTGAAATTAACTGCCTGAGAAAACCCACTGTAGGGACAGCTATGGGTTGGTTCCATCTCAATGGTACATAACAACATATATGTATGAGTGTCACACTTTTCTGTACAGCAGGAAAAGTGCCAGGTGATGGAGCAAATTACCCAAGACTTTCCTTAGTCAAAATGTAAGGAGTAGAGGAACTCATGGTTGTGTGTCCTCCTGACCTGTATATCCTCATAGCTTTTATTGAGAAGCTTCTCCCATTACACAAGCAATAAAATGTGTTAACTATACTCCCAGATGTTTTGGGGTTTTTTCTTTTTTTCTTTATTTTTACCCCCCCTTCACTAATCCACCCATCAATTCATCCCTTCTTCCATACATATAATGGCTAATCTTATATACCTTTTGTACAGTTCTTACTTTCATCTGTTCTAATTTAGTGTTCATTATCTATCTACTCTTTTTCATTATTTCCCCAACCATTCAATGTCTGTCCTATTTTATAACAGCACTATAATGCAGTATTTGTCTTTTTGTGACTAAGATATTTAACTCAGCATGATGTCCTCCAGGCCCCCCATGTTGTATGATGTTTTGAGTGCATTGTTTTTCAATGCTGCATAATATTCCATTGTGTGAATGTATTATAATTTTATTCATTTGTTTGATAACACTTGTGTGCATATATCTGTTTGAGTTGTGGTTCTGGTTGCTTTAGGGTATATTTCCAGTAGTGGAATTGCTGAGTTAGATGGTATTTCTTGCCAAATTTTTGAGAAAGTGACAGACTGTTTTCCATAGTGGCTGTAACATTGTACATTCCTACATAGTAGTGACCTCGAGTTGCTATAATCAAGGATGCTTTAGGAAGAATATTAAATGATCCAGGAAGTATTAAAAGAAGATGGAAAGAATATACTGAGTCACTGTATCAAAAGGAATTGGCAGACACAGAAGAATTTCATGAAACAACATATGGGCAAGAGCTTATGGTGATGAAGAAGTTCAGGCTGCTTTGAAGGAAATGGCAAAAAATAAGGCTCCAGGAATAGATGGTATACCAATTGACATATTTCAGCTAAGAGATGCTGCTCTGGATGTGCTAACCAAGTTGTTCCAAGAAATCTGGAGAACAGCCATGTAGCCAACTCACTGGAAGAGACCTATATTTGTTCCCATCCCAAAGAAGGGTGACCCAACAGAGTATGGAAGCGATAGAACAATATCATAAATTTCACATGCAAGCAAGATTCTACTGAAGATTATCCAAAAACGACTGGAACAGCACATCAGCAGAGAACTGCCAGAAGTCCAGGCTGGGTTTAGAAGGGGTCGTGGTACTAGGGATATTGTAGCTAATGTTAGATGGATCTTGGCTGAAAGCAGGGAATACCAGAGGAATATATATCTGTGTGTCATTGATTATGCAAAGGCATTTGACAGTGTGGATCATAACAAACTGTGGCTGACTCTGAGAAGAATGGGAATCCCAGAACACTTGATCATGCTAATGTGAAATCTATATTTGGACCAAGAGGCAGTCATCAGAACAGAGCAAGGAAACACTGCATGTTTCAAAATTGGGAAGGGCATACGGCAGGGATGTGTCCTGTCTCCATACCTTTTCAACCTGTATGCAGAACAGATCATCTGGGAGGCTGGGCTCTGTGAGAAGTGTGGTGTCAGGATTGGTGGAAGATTCATCAACAATCTGCGTTATGCAGATGACACAGCCCTGCTTGCTGAAACTGAGGAGGACCTGAAGCGCTTGCTGCAGAGGGTCAAGGACTGCAGCCTCCAATATGGATTGAGGCTCAATGTCAAGAAGACAAAGCTTCTCACCATTGGACCAATTGGCAGCATCAGGATGGACGGTAAAGAGATTTAGATTGTTCACAGCTTTAGTTTGCTTGGCTCCACAGTCAACACTCTTGGCACCAGTAGCCAGGAAATTAAAAGACGTATTGCGATGGGAAAGTCTGCTGTTAGGGACCTCTCCAAAATACTGAAGAGCAATGGTGTCTCTCTGGAGACTAAGGTGCATCTGATACAGGCCATGGTCTTTGCTATCACTTGTTATTCATCAGAGAGTTGGACAGTGACTAAGGAGGATAGGAGAATTGATGCCTTTGAGCTGTGGTGCTGGAGAAGAGTATTGAGGGTACCATGGACTGCTAGGAAAACAAACAGGTTCAACCTGGAAAGGATTAAACTGGGCAGCTCCCTGGAGGCAAGGATTCTGAGGCTCTGTCTACCATACTTTGGACATGTTGTAAGGAGGGACTGGTCCTTGGAGAGGGACATCCTGCTTGGTAGGGTGGAGGGACAGCGCAGGAGGGGAAGGCCCTCTATGAGGCGGATTGATACAGTGACGGGGGTAATCGGGATGGGTGTATTGGAGATGGTGCGATTGGCACAGGACAGAGCAGAGTTTAGGGCTGTTATACACAGGGTCCCTATGAGTCGCAAGCGACTCAACAGCACATAACAACAACCACACATAGTAGTGAATAAAGAATTCCAATCTCTCCACAACCTCACCAGCATTTGTTGTTTGTTCCAGATGGTTTTTACTCCTTTTTTTATTTACTGATTTACCCTGTTTCCATAACCACTTCCATATCAGAAACCAGTGTCAGCAGGAAAATCAAGATTTTGCATGTCCCAGGGCAGAAACTGTTTTTCGCCCTGATAACAATCTTTATAGTTTGCATTCTTTTAACACAGACAGCTCCTGTCGTGGTCAGCTTAACCCCTCCATGTGAGTGTGAGTATATATGGAAATACATATGTTCCATTTTAAGGGCAAATAGTTTCTAAATAGTACTTACTTTGTATTATAAGACTGTATCTTAAAATACTGTCCTCTAATGATAAATTATATTTAAGAATGCCATCTTAAAAAAAAAGAATGCCATCTAACTTTCCTCCTTTCATTCTCTCTCCTGACTACAGAACTTTACTCTTGTTTTAATCAGATACTTATGAAGATATTTGTATTCTTTCTTCTGAATTCTCTCACTCAGTGTCTTTTTAATTTCAGTTGCTGTGTCTTAAGCCCTGTACCTCCACACTTTCAAAAATCATACTTGTAGGGAGCTCTGGTGGCCTAGTTACAAGAAGCTGTGCTGTAATCCTAAAGGCACATGGTTCAAATCCACCAGATGTTCTGCTGTAGGAGAGGCAATTTCCTCCTGTGCCAGTTGGATCCAATTCAACAGTGTGCAACAAGGGGGAAAAATCATACTTAAGAGTTAAAAAAATAGTATGTAAGAATATTTTTTAAATTATATTATTCATATTTTATGCCCACAGAAATGGAAAGGAAGGTGTTAAGATTAAAACTCAAACAGAAACTCATTTCCGTTAATTCAGAACTGACTCACAGCTTACCTTCCAGTGGGTTTTCAGAGGCTGTAAATCACATGGAAGAGATTTTCTCTTTCTCCTGTGGAGCTGCTAGTGGACTTGAACTGCCAGAGAAGTGCTACCTCTGATTAGCAGCTCAACTCATTGCAGACTAATCCACCAGAGCTTCTTTTGGGGGAGAAATTTTTTTTTTTTAAAAAGTGGATAGAAAGAAGAATGCTAATGTTTTCTTCCTACACTTCAGAATTGTTTTGTATTTTACTTTTAAATAAAATACAATTTTATCTTACTTTTAAGTTACTCCAACTGACAGTGTACAGAGAGCATCATAAAACATATTTGCTCTTACACAAATAAAGCAGTTTGTACCATGTTGTAAAAAGAGCAAGGGCCAAGTTTGTGCTTGGGCATGTTGTTATGTGCTGTCAAGTTGACTCTAACTCATAGCAACCCTACGTACAACAGCTCTGACCCCCGCTCTACTTGAGCCAATTTCATGACTCTGACACACACCATTACTCCAGTCACTCAATCTACCCATCTCATCCAGGGTCTTCCTCTCTTGTACTGTCCCTCCATCCTTCCAGGCATGATGTCCCTCTCCAAGGACTGGTTTCTCCTTGCAACATGTCCAAAGTATGTCAGATGCAGCTTCAAAATTCTTGCTTCCAGGGAGCAGCTTGGTTTCACCCTCTCCAGGATGAGCCCTTTTGTTCTCTTAGTAATCAATGATATATTCAATACTCTTTTGCTATCATCCTTAGATATTGTCCAGCTCTCTGATGCATAGCAAGTAATTGCAAAGACCATGACCTGTATCGGGCACACCTTAGTCTCTAGACTGACATCATTGCTCTTCGTACTCTAGAGAGGTCTCTGACAGCAGGTTTTCCCAGTGCAATTTTCTTTTGATTTCCTGGCTGCTGGTACCAAGAGTGTTGTTTGTGGAGTCAAGCAAGCTGAAACTGTTAACAATCTCAGTCTTTCCCCCATATTTCATTGTGCTGTTAATTGGCCCAGTGGTGAGAATCCTTATTTTCTTTTCTTTTTTAAATTTTATTTTATTATTTTGTGTTTGTGTGTATATGTGTGTACCGTCAAATCGGATCTTACTGGTACAGGAGGAGATTGTTCCTCCTTCTCCAGTAGAGCACCTGGTGGATTTGAACTATGTGCCTCTGTGATTGCAGTGCAGCTTCTTGCCACTAGGCCACCAGAGCTCCCTGAGAATCCTTGTTTTCTTGATGTTGAGCTTTAATCCATATTGAAGGCTGCAGCACTTGACCTTCTTCCACAAGCTCTTCTGGTCTTCCTCATTTTGGACAAGCAAGATTATGTCATTTGCATAACAAAGATTATTGATGCGCCTTCCTCCAATTCTGATACCACATTCCTCCTTATAGAGCCCACCATCCCAGATTATCTATTTCACATAGAGATTGAAAAGGTATGGAGATATGACGTATCTCTGGCATACACCTTTCCTGATTTTGAACCATGCAGTGTTTATTTGCTCTGTTCTGACAACTGTCTCCTGGTCCAAGTATAAAGTTTACATAAGCACAGTCAAGTGTTCTGGGATTCCCATTCTTCTCAGAGTTAATTACAGTTTGTTGTGATCCACACAGTCAAATGCCTTTACATTGTCAAAGAAACACAGATAGACATTCTTCTGGTATTTTCTGCTTTGAGCTAAGATCCATCTAACAGTGGCTATAATGTTTCTATGCCATGGCCTCTTCAAACCCAGCCTGCATATCTGTCATTTCATGTGGTTCAAATCCACTAGCTGCTCTGCTGGAGAAGAATGGACAATATCGTCCCATGTGATTAACTGCCTTTGAAAACCCATTGGAAGATAAGCTATGGGTCAGTTCTGACTTGATGGCACACAACAACAATAACAATAGACATAAATATAATGCTGTTTGCCTTCAGAGTGGAACTGACCCGTAGCTGACCCTCCAGCAGGTTTTCAGAGGCAGTTAATCACTCAGGAGAAGACTGCCCATCTTTGTTCTCTAGAGCAGCTGATGGACTTGAGCCATGTGCCTTCAGGATTGCAGCACAGCTTCTTGCCACTAGGCCACCAGAGGTCCCTACTAGGCCACCAGAGCTCTCATTTTAAGTAAAGAGTATTTGTTTTAGACATTTCATAGTGTTGTCATAATGATAAAGTAAATATTATCTGAAGATGTTTCCAAAACATTAAAATAACATTCTAATGTGATTATTATTCTCTGAAAAACTAGTTCATTATCATTTATTCACAATATCTGCCTCAGAACAAGGCTATGCATATCTACTGCCTTGCTGATTTGATTTCTACTTTTAAATAGATTAGGTAAAAGGCCACAGTAGTGTCCAAGCATAAAATAGTGACAACTTCCATACTATTTGAATATGATTGGTAAATTCTGTCATCAGAGAGCAACCAGAAAATCAATTAACCACCTTTGTATATAAATAGAAACACCTTTATGCTAACTACAGTTACAGGATTCAAATAAATACTGAGACCCATGGTTTTTGGTGGTTTTGGGGTTTGGGGTTTTTTTTAAACCATATCAAGGGTTGGGAGAAAGGGACTTTTAGTGGTAAATGCAATAGTCCAAATACTCAAATAAGATTTACAAAAAATATTTGAGGAGGAAAAAAACACAACATAGCTTTAAATGGACTTGCATGTTGTTGTTGAGTGCCATTGAGTTGAATACGACTCATGGCAACCCTATGAACAACAGATCTGAACCCTATTCTATACAATCCTTATCATCTCTGACACACTTGAGCTCATTGCTATAGTTGCTGTGTCAAACCATCTCATTCAAGGTCTTCCTCTTTTGCTCTTCCATTACCTTTCCAATCATGATGTCCTTTTCCAAGAAATAGCCTGTTCTAGCAATATGTCCAAACTATATTAGATGAAGCTTCACTGTCCTTGCCTATAAAGACCACGCTGGTTGTGCTTTTCCCAAGACATATATTTGTTCTTTTGACAGTCCATGGGACATTAAGTACTCTTGGTCCAACATTACAATTCAAAGTCATCAGTTCTTCTGCCCTCCTTATTCCTTGTCTAGATCTCAGATGCACAGTTATTGATTGAAAAGCCCATGACACTTAGTCCTCAAACTGACATAATTGCTCTTTAATAATATGGAGAGGTTGCTGATTGGGCTGATTTTCCCAATTTAATAACTGATTTCCTGACTGCTGATATCAAGGTTGTTGACTGTGGATCTAATTAAGATGAAATCACTGGCAATTGTAACCTTTTCTCTATCATTGATGATGTTGCTTGCTAGTCCAGTGGTGAGGATTCTTGTCTTTTTGATGTTTAGATTGTAATCCATATTGAAGACTATAGTTTTTTATCTTCTCCAGCAAGTGCTTCAGTTCTCCTCACTTTCAGCAAGCTGGGTTGTCATCTGCATAAGGCAAGTTGAAGAGTCTCTCATCTTGATGCTGTATTTTTCTCATAGAGTCCAGCTTCTCAAATGATTTGCCCAGTATACAGATTGAGTAGGTATGGAGAAAGTATCCAACTCTAATGCATTCATTTCCTGACTGTCTGGGTCCACATAAGTGAAACCATACCATCTTTCCTGGGCTTAAGTAAGGAAAAGAATTCACTACTTAATAAAACTAGAGAAACTTTTCCCTAAAAATGTATCAATAAAGGTTGAAATTTTATCCTTTAATAATATATAATTTGTCTAATTCGTGATAACAGTTTTACTACAGCTCTATTTTTGTCAAGAGAGAGACCAGTTCTGGTTCTTTTTATATTCATATTTGATTCATTTACGTAGTTGCTATACTATCCTCCCCCATCATGTTGGCAATTGTAGGTGCCCTCAAGAGGATCACTCATAGCAATAGGGATAGAAACTTTGCCCTGATGATCCTGTTCTGTCCTCATAATCTCCACCATGCACAAGATCTTTGCTACAGTACAGTGTCAGTCCATCTCCTTTAATTTCATCTTCTCTTTTGCTGACCCTCTACTTCTCCCAAGGACTTGTGTCTCACCACAATGTGCCTAAAGTACCCAACACATTTGTTGAGTCAAGTACAAAGCCTATCAACCCTCTGAACAACAGTTCTAACCCATGTCCTATCATGCACATCCCTATCATCTTTGATACATCTGAGTTCATTGCAGCAGCCAGTGTGTCAATCCATCTCCTTAGCTAACCTTCCATATTTCAAAACATAATGACCTTTTCCAAGGAATATCCTCTCCTAACAACATTCCAAAGTATGTGAGATGAAGCTTCACCATGCTTGCCTATAAGAAACATTCTGGCTGTACTTTCTCTAAGACTTATCTGTTTTGTTTTCTGGCACTCCATGGGATACTCAGCAGTCTTCTCCAATATCATACCTCAAAGACATTAATCCTTCTTCTGTCATCCTTATTCATTACCCAGTTCTCAGATCCATAGCAGGTGGTTGAAAAGACCATAGCTTGAGTCAGGTGCACCTTAGTCTTTAAGCTTAGCCTTTAAGTCATTACTCTTCAATATGTTGAAGAGTTCCGTGACAGCAGGCTTTCCCAATGAAATAGTTCTTTGGATTTCTTGTTTGCTGATACTAATGATGTGGAATGTGGACCTACACAGAATGAAATCCTTAACAGTGTCAATATTTCTCTGTTAATAATGATGTTATGTCTTGGCAATGATAAATTCTTCAAGACATATCTATAGCTAAATTCAAAGAGGATAAAATTGAAGATTTTACCAAATTTTGCAATCCAAAATTGTTCAAACATGCAAAGATGTGTTAATTATAGTTGGTGACAGGAATGTAAAAGTTGGAAACAATGAAGAAGGAATGATACCGGAAAGTATGGCCTTGGTGATAGAAATGAGGCTGGGGAAAAGAATGATGGAATTTTGTACATTCAATGACTTATTCATTGCAAATATCTTCTTAAAAAACATGAACGTCAACTTTAAACATCACCAGATGCACTGCATAGGAAACAGATTGACTACATCTGTGGAAGAAATTGTTGCAGAAGGTCGCATCAACAGTCAAAACAAGGCCAGGTGCTGACTGTGTAACAGATCTTAAATAACTCATGTGCAAGTTCAAATTGAGTCTGAAGAAAGTACACAAGCATCAAAATATGATCATGAGTCTTTCCCACCTGAATTTAAAGATCCTCTTAAGAATACATTTGACAGATTGAACAACAATGATTAAGATCAGATGACACCGAAGATATCATCTATGAAGAGAGCAAAAGGTCACTACAAAGACAGAGGAGAAAGAAAAAGAAATCCAAAATGGATGTCAGAAGAGACTCTGAAAATTGCGCTGAAGCATCAAAAAGCCAAAACAAGGGGAAGAGATGTTGAAGTAAAAGAGCTGAATAGATTTCAAAGGGTAGCTCAAGAAAACAAGGCAACATATTAGAATGTGCAAAGGCCTAAAACTGGAGACTAAAAATTGAAGAACTTAATATTTCTCAAGCTAAAAGAACTGAAAAGTAAGTTTAATCCTTGAGTTATAGTACTTAGAGATGCTATGGGCAAAATCTTGAATGATCCAGGAAGCATCGAAGAAGATAGAGGGAATTCACAGATTCACTCTACCAAAAACAATTGATTGACATGGAAGTATTTCAGTAAATACCATATGATCAAAAGCCAATGGTAATAAAGGAAGAAGTTCAAGCTACACTGAGCCCACTGGCAAAAAATAAGGCCCCAGAATGAATGGACTACCAAATGACATGTTTCAAATGACAGATGCAGCCTGGATATGGACACTAGTCTATACTAGACAATTTAGAGGACAGCTATCTGACTGACTGACTGGAAAAGATCCAAATTTTTCTCTTCCCCAAGAGAAGTGATCCAATAGAATGTAGGAATTATTCAACATTATAATTAATACCAAATGCAAGCAAAATTCTGCTAAAGATAGAGACCTACCACATGTTCAAGTTGGATTTAGAGGAGGCCATTGCTGATGTCAGATGGATCCTAGCTGCAAAGAATATCAGAAGAATGTGTATTTACAATTAAGGTTGCATAGTGCTTGGGGCAGTGGGAGGGGTGCAGGGGGGGATTGTGTACCAGGGAGGGAGTTTTACTTTTCAAAGAGATGAAAGAACTAGGGGTGGGGGGTGGGGGAGAGCTGGGCAGGGAGAGAAGCGCAGCAATGAATGTATGGAAATCCAAAATCTCTGTAAATGTTCATTAAAATTGTTAAAATAAAAAAAATTTTGAAAGAATGTGTATTTATGCTATATTGACTATGCAAAGGCATTTGACCACATGGATAATAACAAATTATGGCTTACATTGAGAAAGATGGGAATTCCAGAACACTTAGTTGTGCTCATGCGAAATCTATATCTAAACTAAACGGCTGTTGTGTGAACAGAGAAAGGGAACACTGCATGATTCAAAATTAGGAAAGGTGTGTGTCAGGGTTATATCCTTCCACCATGCATATTCAATCTGTTGTGACCATGATGATGACCATTTTGAAGACAAATGACGAATATGTCTTGGCTTTAGATATGTCTTGGAAAAGGTGCAGCTAGAGCACTCCTTGGAGGCAAAGATGATAAAATTTTGTCTCACATACAATCAGCATATTGATAGAAGAGAACAATCATTGGAGAGGTACCTCATGCTTGGGAAGGTGGAGGAACAGCTAAAGAGAGGAAGACCCTCAAATTGGCTCAAGCTGTCAAAGATTGTGAGAATGGTACCGGATAGGACAGGGTTCAGATCTGTTGTTTATAGGGTCACCATGAGTTGTATTTGATTCATGGCACCTAACAACAATCATTATGCTGCCTATTGACCTAGAGGTGAGGATCTTGATTTTCTTGATGTTGAGATGTAATCCATATTGCAGGCTGTAGTCTTTGAGCTTCTGTAACAATTGCTTCAAGTCCTCCTCACTTTCAGCAAGCAAGGTTGTGTCATTTGCATAATGAAGGTTGTTGATGAGTCTTCCTCAGATCCTGATACCATATCCTTCTCCATAAAGTTCAGCTTCTCAAATAATTTGTTTAGCATACAAGTTGAAGATATATGAAGAAAAGAATACAGCCCTGACTCAAGCCTTTATGATGTTAAACCATGCAGTGTTCCCTTATTCTGTTTGAACAACAGCTTCTTGGTCCAGGTATAGCTTTCAAATGAGCACAATTAATTGTTCTGGCATTCCCATTCTTCTCACTGTTAGCCATAGTCTGTTATGATCCACATAGTCCAATGCTTCTGTACAGTCAATAAAATACAAATAGACATTATTTTGGTATTTTCTGCTTTCAGCCATGAGCCATTTGACATCTGTCAATGATAGCCGTATTGTCACAGCCTCTTCTAAACCCAGTTTGATCTCTATATACTATTATAGCTGTTTTTGGATAATGATTAACATTTTGCTTGTACCTGTTACTAATGATATTGTTTTTTTAATCTCCACATTCTGTTGGATTACCTACCGTTCATGGACAGGACTATCTTTGTTTAGAGAAGTTGGTAGTTTCAGGTGGGCTTTGCTTGATAATCTGCTCACTTGCTTGTTTTTATGGTTTCTTAATAGAAGCAGAGTATTTATTTGCCAGTTTGTCTTGTAGTTTGTGTATGAATATGACTTGTAGTTTGTGTATGAAAATGTCTTGTAGTTTGTGTATGTATATACTTGCTTGCTCATTGTTTGCTCTTTCAAGTACAGTGCTTCTCTATCAGTTGATGTACTGAGATAGTAAGGAGCTTTCAGACCTAGATAGACTGGGAAGAAGGACTGGCCATCCACTTCTAAAATAACCAGCCTCTTTTAAAACCCCTATGAGCAACAGAGAAATACTATCACAAAAGTATATATTGTTGCTCAAATTATAGCACTTTTCAAATATTCTCCAACAGTGTTAATAAGACTATATTTAATGCATAACAAAAATCTTACACACTAGACGTTTTACAAAGTATACTAGCAAGGTTACATACATAAAGCAAGACACCAGATGGAGTTGTTGTTAGGTGTCCTAGTTGGTTGCCACTCCTATGAACCCTATGTATGCACAGGAAAGGAAACACTGTTTTAATTAAATATATCATCCAGGAAGAGTGCAAACGGTCATTACAAAGACAGAAGAGAAAGAAAAGACCAAAATGGATGTCAGAAGAAACTCTGAAGATTGCACTGGAACGTAGAGAAGCCAAAGCACAAGGAAGAATACAAGACATCCTCAAAATGATGTCCTACGTCATCCTAAAAAATGCAGTCAGCTGTAGCATAGATAGCAAAATGTTGGAAACAGTAAATTTTTATCTTTTATTAAACATTTATGCCTTTGCTGGTCCTGGTAAATGTCTAAATACCACGATGGAACATACCAAAAATTTAAGTGTCAGTAAATGTTACTTAATAATGAGGAAGACCACAGTAATAACCATCACAATTAAAACTTGAGGACTGGAGTGTTTTGGATTACAAACTTCACAACCTAAAAAAGCCTGAGCCAAATTCAGCTGTACCAAAGAGGGCGCGAATTAGTGAATTCGCGTTACAGACTCCACATCTTATTTAGGATTTCTAAGCACATGTTCTCTCGGATAATCTGCTCTGCATACAGGTTGAAAAGGTATGGAGACAGGACACATCCCTGGCGTACACCCTTCCCAATTTTGAACCATGCA
>NW_006399854.1:7948510-7949448 GCF_000299155.1 Elephantulus edwardii | reverse complement strand
AAGCACATGTTCCAGGGCTCAAGATGCACTACTAAATATTACTGCAAAGAAGTTTGCTAGTTACCATAACATTTATCAACCCGACTTTGGTGGGAGAAATCCATTTTCCCAAAGCTACTTAATAGGATTCCGTAACATGAAGCGGGGGCGGGACTCAACTTTATTCGTTCCCTTTATTGGCCATAGACGCGGCAGCATAGACACCACCACAGCCAATGATTTAGCGAGAACTTTCGAGATCGTAACGTAAAGGATGATGGTTCACGGCGGCGTACGGAAGGTGGATCTACGCAGGCGCAGAGATCTTCCTTTCGTCCAACCGGGAGCTAGAAAAAGATGCCACTTATCCTTGCCTCCCGGATTTACTTTCTTTCGAGTTCTGCCCGCCCCTGGAATATTGACCAATCCTCTTCATTTTCTGTGCTTATTTTCCCTATCAGAGGGGCAGGGGGTGGAGTTCCGGCTGTCGCTTGGAGCCGATACTAAGCTGGTGGTGTCTCCTGCTGCCGTTTCGACCTCGCTGTTAAGGTACACAACGGCATGGCTGGGCGGGATGGGATACTAAGGATGGACAGCATCGGTGCTTGAGTATTGGAAAGCCAGAGTCCATGAATCCCTGGTGCCAGTGCTGCGGGATAAATGGAGATGTGCCAGGAGCAGGGCGCCACGTGTTAATAGTTTCTCACTTAGGGTCTGACAGCATGTAGTAAAACTCACGTGCTATTAGCCCACTCTATTCCTGATCTACCGGCCTTCGAATAAATGTCTGTCTGTGTTTCATCGATTATGCAAAGGCATTTGACTGCGTAGATCATAACAGACTGGCTGACTCTGAGAAGAATGGGAACCCCATAACATTTAATCGTGCTAATGCGAAACCTATACTTGGACCAAGAGGCAGTCGTCAGAACAGAGCAGGGCAACACTGCATGGTTCAA
>NW_006399854.1:7935136-7947865 GCF_000299155.1 Elephantulus edwardii | reverse complement strand
ACAGCGCAGGAGGGGAAGACCCTCTATGAGGTGGATTGATTCAGTGACTGGGGTACTCGGGATGGGTTTGTCGGAGGCAATGAGATTGGCACAGGTTAGAGCAGGGTTTAGGGCTGTTGTACATAGGGTCGCTATGAGTCGCAAACGACTCGATGGCATTTTGTACATAGGGTCGCTATGAGTATGAGTCGAATAAATTAGTGTCGCCCAGTCGGCGTCAGTATTTTTTGTGGGTTCTGCAGAAAGCCAAATCACTTTCTCCTGGTTTGGTATTTCCGAGGTCAGAAAGCAAAATACTGATTGAAGAAAAGAAGTCATATAATATAGTCCACAATACGATGCCAGGAACCAAATTAAGCACTGTACAATTATCACTTCATTTAAACCACCCATCAGAACTGAAAGTGGTCCTGCATTCTCGTTTTAACCTGAAAAGACATACATGTTAAACTACTTTGTTACTCTGCAACATGTGTCTCTTCTGACGGGTTGTACAATTACAAATGATGTTAATTCCAAAATGTTGCTCTTCTTCCTTAAGTGTTGTTGTTGTTGTTGTTGTTATGTGCCGTCGAGTCACTTGTGACTCATAGCGATCCTATGCACAACAGCCCTAAACTCCGCTCTGTCCTGTGCCAATCGCACTGTCTCTGACACTCCCATCCCAATTATCCCAGTCACTGAATCAGTCCACCTCATAGAGGGCCTTCCTCTCCTGCGCTGTCCCTCCACCCTCCCAAGCATGATGTCCTTCTCCAAGGACCGGTCTCTCCTCACAACATGTCCAGAGTATGTTAGACGGAGCCTCAGAATCCTTGCCTCCAAGGAGCCACCCGGTTTAACCCTTTCCAGGACAAATCTGTTTGTTTTCCTAGCAGTCCATGGTATTCTCAATACTCTTTTCCAGCACCACAGCTCGAAGGCATCAATTCTCCTTCTATCCTCCTTGGTCATTGTCCAACTCTGTGATGCATAGCAAGCGATTGCGAAGACCATAAGGTTAATAATACAATGTGCTTGAAAATAAGTTAATGGATTTACTTTGTTATCAAAGTAAAATGATCTAGTTGAAAGACATCTGAGAAGGGACTAGTCAACTTCATCAGTTGTGTAAATCAATTATCAGATATGTCTGCTTCGTAAAGTTGTTTGACTCAGGTAGTACATACAAGCTACGTGTATTGATTACAGTTGAAAACCATAGCATTTCTAAATTTCTAATTTGGAGTGCTCTTCACATTGAGACAAACTATGTATTTTAAGACTACAGACCCTTCCTAGGGAACTCTGGTGGCTTAGTGGTAAGGAATGGTGCTGCCAGCTTGTAGGCAAATGATTGAATCCACCTTGGGACACAGATGGACAGTCTCCATTGGAGCGAGTTGGTTCTGACTTGACAGAATACATCAACAACATGGCTTATCTAACAAAACACCACAGATTTAGTGGCTGTAAACAACACAGATTTATAGTGCTGATGGCATGATCTGTAGGGATTTGCACTGTTACCTGAAAGGCCAAATCATTCTTACCTTTTGAATCCAGCAGCAGCTCTGTGGGAGACAGATGAGCAGTCTCGTTTACAGCCTCAAGTATCCAGTGGAGGGTAGGCTATGAGTTGGTTGACTCGACTGACAATGAGTTTTAATTTTTCAGTGAAATATCAGCAGAGCAGGTAAATGAAGTCTGAGCATTCCCTGAACTAACAAAGAAGAATAAACTATTTGAATTATCATCTTCCTGAATATAAAACTCTTCATCTGAGTTTTATATTCAGCTTTATAATATGCTCATGGTTGATGAGTTTTGAATTATTCATGACATGTTTCAGAGAGATCGACTGCTTATTCTAGGATTTCTTAAAATTTCCTGTTTACCGTAGTCAGAGATATCTGTTAGTTAGTCTGAGAAGCATTATCTCATGTGATAGAGATTCAATTTATAAGGAAACCTTTAGGGAACCACATAAAAACTCTGGGACCTATTGCTCCTAAGGCCGGAGTATACAGTATGCTTCAGGGAGAAATGGGCTGATCTCTGATGATAAGGATGGAAGAACTGCTCCACTGATCCCTTTCCCTCTCTCCAGCAAGAAGACAGTCGTTCTGATGACTTTAGTAGTGTTTTATCATGTCTTTGGTGGGGGAAGTCAGTCATCTGTTACTCTCCACAGTCTGTGGCTGGAATTCATAATTCTCGGGAGATCTGATTGGATGAGTCTATAACCATTCAGTATGGGTAAATTAGAATAAGGTAATGAATAAAATAGAACTCAGCTCCCAGTAGGCATTCATTATATAATTGTTACTCCCGAAAGATCTGAGTTGTTTGTATGAATTTGAGAGGGAACAGAGCAAGGAGAAGCACATGTAGGGATTTCTGTAGACCAGGCTGGAAATGGGATATATAATTTTTTTCCTCACATTCATTTTTCTCGTCACATTGCCACACTCAGCTAATCACGTGCCTAGGTAGTGAGTGATCTGCTGATAAGTTAGCAGTCTCTGCCACAAGGGATAATATGAAGGAAATGACACCTTTAGCTTGTTTGCATTTGACCTTTAGTTTCTTAACTTCTATACAGGATCAGCTGGAGTCCAAATGGTGTCCAGATGCCTCTAGGCAGCCCTGTTGGGCAAAGTCCATTTTAAGCTGGCCCCAGACATCTGTCATCAGATCCACAGGAAAAAGCCTCTTGTCCTTTGCCCTGACAAAGTTTAGGTATAAAGGCCAGTAAAAATGCAGAGCTCCCATTTCTCTTTGTTTTGTTTGAGCACGTAGCCACTCCACAGTCTGTGAGACTTTTTTAGTCATGGATCCTGTTATCAGCAGTCTTCAAAAGATCAGGTCAAGCTCTGACTAAGTCATGCAGAGTTATATATAGGGATAAGGGGGAAAAAACAAGCCATCACCCCACATTACTTCAACATATTTTTTTCTGAAGAAATTCTTTTTCAGCCTTTTCATTCAGCTTATCAAGATGAGTAACAACAAAATTGATTTAGGGCTATCTTTTGCAAGCCCAACATGGATGCTTGAGCCCTAACTTTGGGATGTGAGGAAACAGTATATAATTTATAGACCACAGTATGTATTTTTTTTTTAATCTATTTTTCCCTAGTAATCCAAACACACTCTTTTGCCTGCTTGCTGGCTGGGACCAGTTCTTGGAAAAAGACATTAAACTGGAAAAAGTGGAAGATCAGAGGAAGAAAGGAACACCTTCAACAAGATAGACTAACCCACTGAGCAGTGGGCTCAGTGACCACTTAGCCCTTGAGTGGTGGTGCAGTCATTTAAGGACCTGACTACTAATTGTCCAGAAGACAATCAGAAGACAGTCCAGGTGATCTGCTTCAGAAAGGTCACAATTTTGCGATGAAATACTGTATGTCATGGATGAATTTAGAACCAATTATGCTGGGTGGCAAAAGTCAGTCATGAAAGGACACAACAGTCTGAACTGTGTCCTATCCTGCGCCATCCTCAACATCTGTAACAGACTTGAGCCCGTTATTGTAGTCACATCAGCCTATCTCCTTGAGAGTCTTCCTGTCTTTTGCTATACACAGAATCAATTTTGGAGGGTCAGTAGAAATGAGAAGGAAGGAAAGAAGAGGAGAGTGAATATTAATCATTAGTTGTATGGGAAAAGGCAGTATCGAATAAGGATTGTTTTTAGGTGCCATCGAGTTGAGTAGGTCTCATAAGCGAACCCTGTAAACATCAGATCTGAGCCCTTTCCCATCCTGTGCCATCCTCACAATCTCTGATACACTTTGAGCCCATTGCTGCAGTCTCTAGACATTATTATTCATTGTTAAAATTATAAAACAAAATGTAATGATTGAGTTAAAATGCAGTGTATGATTTGTAAATTCTTATTCAGATTTTAAAACAAAAAGTCACTACTTAACAAGCAAACAACAACCCCCCCCAAAAAAAAAATTCACAACTTTGAAAGCCCTGTCTGGCAGTTCTCCTCTGCCCATGTGAAATTGCCAGGGCACATAATCAGCTTGAAGAACACTAACAACAATAAAAGCTGCTCTTTGATTTCTCAGCCATCACAGAGAATCATTTAATCTACCAAGTTGGTTTATTGGCCTTAGTATGATAAATCAGTCATTATGATGAATAGTTGTTAGAAGTGATCTAAAAAAAACCACACAAACCACAAAAAACCACTGGTTAAAAAAAGAGTACTATTCTATGACTGCATTGTTTCACATTTAGACATTTAAAATTTGATTTCCATATATTTAAGTGCATTTTTTTCCTTGCATTTAAAGTTCATTTGAAAGGGTTAGCATGATCCTTCATCATGATTTCACCTAGATATAGTAGACATTATAGAATGAAAGTTTTTGCAAATTTAATGTTTTAATTCAGTCCATTATGTGTTTGAATGTATTATTTTCCAGATTTTCTCGGCTCAGTGTTGTTGTCATAGTGACCCTGTTAACAACAGATCTGAACTTTGACCTATCTTGTGCCATCCTCACCATCTCTGAAGAATTTGAGCCCCCTTTACTGTAGTCACTGTGTCAGTTCACCTCCCTGAGGCTCTTCCTCCCTCTTGCTGACCCTCCACCTTTCCAATCATGATGTCCTTTTCCAAGGACCAACCCCTCCTAACAACTTACCCAAAGTATATTAAATGAAGCTTTACCATCCTTGCCTTTAAGGAGCACCCTGAACATCATTTTACTTGTTCTCTTGATATTCAGTACTGCTCTTTGATACTGTAATCCAGAGGCATCGATGATTCTTCAGTCATCCATAATCATTGTCCAACTTTCAAATGCATAGCAAGTAATTGGCAAGATGATGACTTCAGCCTTATACCTTAGTCTTTAAACTGACGTCATTGCTCCTCAAAACTTTGGAGAGATCTTTGACAGCAGATTGTCCTCAATGCAACACATCTTTTAATTTTTGGACTGCTGCGACCAAGAGTGTTTGTTGGTTGTAGATCCAAGCAAGATGAAATTATTGACAAGTTCAGTCTTTTCTTCAACTATCATGATGTTGCCTATTGGTCCAAATTTTTGTTTTCTTGATATTGAGATGTAATCTATATTGAGGACTGGAATCTTTTATTGTCTATTGTTATTATATGCTATCAAGTTGCCTTGGACTCATAGTGACCCTGTCTACCATAGCTCTGAACTTTATCCGGAGCCAATCTCACTGTCCCTGTCATGCTTACTGCCATTACCCCAGTAACTGTCAATCATCTCATCCAGGGTCTTCCTCTCCTGTGCTGTCCCACTGCCCTTCCAAGCATGTCCTTGATTTTCTATAGGAAGCATTTTAAGTCTTCTCTTTCTGTGAACAAGGTTGTGTCATTGCTTAACACAAATTGTTAATGAGTCTTCTTCCAATCCTGACACAGCATTCCTTTTCATAAAGTCCAGCTTCTTGGATCATTTGCTCAGCATACAGATTGTCCAGCTGAGTAGTCTTTGTTATGAAACAAGTTGAAAAAAATAAATCATAAATTACTGGCAGCATGGTGTACAAGAAGGAACATGTGTCAAAAGATAGATCTAGACCATGCAAAATATATTTCTCCCCCTTATTTGAAAGTATATATTTATAAATTAAGGTGGTCTGGTGACCTGAGGAGTAGAGCCTTGCTGTTAACTCAGAGCAAGGTGGTTTGAATTTACCAGCAGCACTGCAGGAGAAAGATGACTCTTAAGACTCCCAGTAACACCACCTTAAATTTTAATGGCCATCATTGAATCAGCTCCCAAATCCTGGAGACCCAACAGGACAGAATACTCAGACTGCAGATCAGATCATTGTGATCCATTGGGGTTTTTTGAGTTTTACAGTTTGAAAAATTATTTTGTGGTTATTGAGCATATACATAGAAAACATATCAGCCTTACCCATTGAGGTTTCACTTACCAGGTTTTTAGGAGATAATTCCTAAACCTTTCTACTCTTGTCAACCTGTTCATCATCACAGCAACACTTAAGTTTGTCTCCTGACAAACACAATGGCGAGGCATGATGTGTCTTCAAGAATTGAGCCCAGGCCACTGCTTGGAAGATGAGAGTTCTGTCACTGAAACACCAGTGCGTTATATCATTTTGAGAAACAGTACAAGAAAGTAAAGAGTGCGGGCTCTAGAATCAAACTTGGATTCCAATCACTGCTCTGTAATTTGTAAGCCCAAATAACTGTTGGCAGATCTACCCTTTCTAAGTCACATTATCCTTATTTATAAAATGGGGAACTATCTATTTCATAAGCTGTCTGGAAGTTTGATATACTTAATATATTAAAAACACTTAGACTAGTGTCTGGCAAAGCAAGAGTGCAACACATTTTAGTGTTTGTTAAGTCATTGATACATCCAAAACCATTGGATTATGGTGGTACTAGTGAAGAAACAAATGGGAATCTCTTGATTTATGGAAGTCACACACAGAAGGAGTAAGACCCCTTATTCCTCGTACTGCTCATGAAGCACTGCCTCCCTTCCGACTGCAGAAGCGCTTCAACCTGCTCGTGTTGACTAGACCCATCCGCAGGATCGTTTCCTTCATTTCCTATTGTTTTTCCAATTCTTGGCTCCTGCCACAGTATTTTTATCTTGGCTCTCATCTTGCTAGAGCCCTTCCCTTTTTTCATGGATCCTTGCTGTCTGTATTACTCAGTTCCAGAGTTGTTAGTGAAAATGACAGGCATCTGTTTTCAAGAAGGATGTGTGGGCATTGAAGCAAAGTTTTCATACTGGCTAATTATTTGTTTGCACCCTTCTTGTTATTCTATTATTTTAGCCTTAACTTGTGTTTAATGTAGTACTGAGTTATTGTTTATGAATACTGCTTGTTTCCTGAATTTTTTTCTCCTTCCCCCGCCCTTTGAGATAGTAAACTCTGTTTTTCTTAACTAAGAAAAGTTTGAGACTCACACAAATCCCTTGAGCCATTCTAAAAATAGAATATGAATCATTGGGTTGTTTGAGGTTTGGTGGGGTTTTTGTTTGTTTTTAATCTTCAGTGATTTAAATGTGGATCTTGGGTTTTCGTTATTGTTTGTTTGATTTTTGCATTGAAAATATATTTCTATCACATCATCAAAGCATATTGTGCTTATTAAAGTTTTCTGGAAATGTAAAATGATGTAATATTACAAAAATGATTTTATGAAAAAAAGAGTAGCATTCTGAATGTATTGTTTTAATCCAGAATTTGGGTTTATAGGAATAGCTGTTAAATTACATTCAAATCAGCAAGTATTTACTGAATCTTTTCTGTAGAGTGGACACCATGTAAGATTCTAAGGTGTTTATCCCAAGCCTTAACTTTTCCCTTAGTTTTTACGGTGCATCCCATGACTTGAGGATTTTGGAGGGAATCTGTGAGGATGGAAGTTATATTGGTTTTATTAGGACTTGAGATTTACTTTCTCAAGAAAAGAGACAGCTTGTTTTAAGGCTGTATTGTATATTTGTGTTTCGTTTTCTAAGACGTCATTCTTTTCCTATTTAGATTGTCAGTGTTTTGCATATTATCTATGAAGTTCCTTATCTCTGTCCCCTTCCTTTCCTCTGTTGGTGTATTTTATGTGTATTCATATTGTGTGTATTCCTTCCACAGGAAGTAGGATATAGTTGAGTAGCCTGTGGAGTTAGGCTAATTAGAGGAGTGTTAGAGAATCAGAGAACAGTCTTCATACTTAAAAAGTTTATTGTGGAGTGACACAAATATATATTTGTAAAACTAGTGTAACTCTCTAAACAGCATGCATCTGGAAACTATGAACTTTGATAAATATCGCTAGTTATAGAAAGGCTTCAGGCCTGTTGTTGTTCATAGGGTCGCTATGAGTCGGTGCTCAACTGGAAGGCAATCAGCAAAAAAAACAGTGTAACAAATAACAACTAAAACAGCATTCTATTTAGGATATAATCATTGCTAATGAATACTACAGACTCTACTTTGACATTCAGATAAAGTAGAAACGGATTTAAAACAAGTATAAAACCCACACCACTCAGAAGTAGAAAGCTGCTTTAGTCAGGGTTGAAGATTTTCTAGGAGTGGTAGAACTTTAGCTGGAGCTTGAAGCATATCTGTACATTTTTTGCATAGGTAGCAGTACTTTTTGGTATTATTGTAGAAAAAAATGTTTTACTGTCTAAAGAAACATTTATTAAAATAGCTGTGAGTTTGATGTTGCTCTGAAATATTGGATAATTCACAAGTTAATACTTTTCATTTCTCCTTCACAGCCCTTGAGGAAACAACAAATGAATATATGGAACTTTATTAATTGTTTAGTTCTATGTACTTAAATTTAGTAAAAATTATGTTTGCTTTTTATTTCCTGTTTAGCATACTTCCAAATTTTACTAATTTTTTTTTTAAATTTTACTACTTTTTTATGACATAAAATTGGTTTCCAAGAACAGCTTTTTCACATGAGTAAGAATTTTTCTTATTTCTTCCATCTTTGGGAGTCTAGGAGGTACTTTATGTTAAATGTTTCCTGTTCCATTCTGGTCAGGCCCCTAGGATACTACGTTTTCAGATGATAGGCAATTAGACACTGAGGAAAGATGGTGTCAGGGTAAGCAGCAAAGAGATAGAGGTGAAGAGCTATTATCTTTATTTTTTTAAAAAAAGTATGAACATTTTTATTATTTCTATCTGGTTCTGTTCCCATTAATCTAGTTTCCCTGCCCCTATGTACTTATTTCTATTGACTGTTTAGTCCCATAGAGATGATTTTTGAAAGGAGTACAATACTCATGAGTGACATTATTTTGTGAGACACTCTGTTATTTAGCTAAACAGTGACCCCAGGGTTTCATTTCAGTTCAAGGTTATGCGGAGTATCCCAAGGCAATGGTCTTCCAATTGTGGAGTCTTCCAGTTTCAACAGATCAAATAAGTTGATTTTTGGGGAATTTGAGGCACTGATACAGAATTTCCTTCCATTCTATTCATGTCTATCCATTGTGACCTGCATTGGAATGGTTGATGGGCTCCATCTAGTTCTCTGGTGTCTGGGTAGATGGGCTTATGGTTTGTGTAGGGTGCTCTGTGGAGTAGTCATGGGGACTTGTGCTGCTGACCCAAAGGTGGTGCTTCCTGCTGGTTTGAATCCACCAGTGCCTTCTCAGGAGTAAGATGGGCATCCCTGTGATTTACAGTCTGAAGAGTCAGCTGTGAGTTGGTGAAAAGAGCTATTTTCAAGGTAGAATTTTTAGCCAGTTTATTTTTTAACTCAGATGATGGAAAGATTGTACAGTTAACAGAGGTAGGCAGTAAAGTATATATGAGTTTAATTTGAAGTTTTGGCATCATGTCTAGATAGCAAAATAGGAGCAAACAGGATCCTTGCCCAATCATGACCAACCAACCAGCTCACTGCTTTCAAGTCAGTTCCAAGTAAAACTGCCCTATAGGGTCGTCTTCTAGACTATAAATTGTTAAGATGACGGACTGCTTGATCTGTCTCCCATTAAGCAGCTGATGGAATCAAACAGCCAACCTTTCTTTAGCACCCTACCACTTAACCCCATCATGTTCCACTTGGGTTTCTTACATATGTATCCAGATGTTAGAAATGCAGGCTTGGATGTACACCTATGTTTATTGCGGCTTTGTTCGCAATAGCAAAGAGCTGGAAACAGCCCAAGTGCCCATCAACAAAGAATGGATAGAGAAGCTCTGGTATATTCACACAATGAAATACTACTATGTTGCATTGAAAAACAAGGAACTCATGAAATATTATACAAAAATGAGTGACCCTGGAGGACATTATGCTGAGTGAAATAATCTCAGTCACAAAAGGACAAATACTTCATAGGGCCACTGTTGTAAAACGGGACTGACATTAGGGTTGAGGGAAGACCGAAAAGGAGGGGAGGAATGATGTATACTGCATTGAAACAGATGAGGGAGAGATCTGTTTAAAAGATATATGAATGGGTATTTTTGTCATTACAGAAGTCCAGAGTGAAGGCTGCATAGTGGAGTGAACTTGGGGGGAGGGATTGCATAACAATGAAAGAGGTTTGTTTTTTTTTTTCAAGGAGAAGAGTGATTGGGGGGCAGAGATAAAAGGGCAACAGTGAATGACTGGAAATCCTAAGTCTCTGTAAACTTTCATTAAAATTAGTAAATTAAAAAAGAAAAGAAATGCAGGATTGGAACTGAAATCCGGGTTGAGGATAAAATCTAGGAGTTCACATAATGTAATAATTTTGCATTATCTGAGGAAGAGAGTTAAAGAGAACTAAGAACAATTTAGTTCCATCTTTGTTCTTGTGGTTAAGAATTGAAATTTACATGATTAGTATGTTAAAGTATCTTTCTATTTAGAGACTTCAGAGTTACGTCAGGAGTTATTTTTTATCAGCCTCCAGTTTTTGGGCTTGCTGCTAGATGGCAGTAGTAATCAATGCCAAGGGTAAAAAGACAAGTATTAGTTTAAGTAATATTAAATTAAGCTTAATGATAGTTTAAGTCGAATCCAAATGTTTGGTAAAGTTAGTATCTGTAGAACATTCCTTTCATCCTTTATATCAGATATATAAAGTAAGTCTTCCCCCACCCCTCTTAATATCCGGCTTTTGCAGAATGGTTCAAGAACTATGCCTTTTTGTTGGTTTTGATAACAGGATCTTTTGCTGTGTACAGAAGAGAGGAAATGAGTTTAGGATTTACTAGATCTTTCCATGATTTGCTACAAAGTGGCTCAGAAAGCTAGTTTGTCCTACTATTGTCACACGAAGCTACAAATCATATCTATTTAAGACTTTTTAGCACTTTTTAAAAAATCCTTATTTGAGTGAAAGTTTAAAAATAATTTTATTTTCATACAGTCATTCATAGACATTTTATTTTCTAATATTACTTGCCATTGGTTAATGTCATTAATTACAAATGTCTAATTTTACCATATTTTTTAATTTAGTTATCAGTAAATTCATGTTGGCGGGAGTGCTGACTCTACCTTAAATGTAAATGTCTCTAGATGTTCATTTATAAACCTTTATAAAACACTGCCTACTTGATGATGTGAAAGAGATGATAACATGATTATAAGCTGTCCAGGGTCTGACATAATCTTAAATCCAGCCAGTGGTTGACAGTGGAAGTTGAAAAAATGTGTTAATATGTTGAAACATCTTTCTGTGTGAATATTGTTTTAGAGAGCCTATAGAGGAATATTTTACACTGAATTGACCTTGTTGTTTTTAGGTGCCATCAAATCACCTTGACCCTGTAACCAACAAATAGGAACCTTGCCCTATCCTGTGCCATTCTTACAATCTCTGCCATGTTCAAGCCTACTGTTAGTTACATCATCAGTACTTTAATCTATTTTGTTAAAGGACTATTCTATGACCCTTCAGCTTTCCCAGCATACTACCTTTTTCCAGTGACAGCTTGCCCAAAGTTTGTGAGACCAACTTTTCACCATCCTTGCCTTTAAGGAGCACACTGTTTTTTGCTTTTTCCCAGACTGACTTGTTTGTTCTTTTGGCTTTCCTTGGATATTCAGTATACTTCTCTGACATCATAATTCAAAGGTCTATTCTTTTTCTGTCAACCTTTCTCATTGTCCAACTTTCAGATGCGTAGGAATTAATTGAAAAGATTATGGTTTAGACCAAGTACACCCTAGTCTTTAAACTGACATCATTACTCCTGAGCACTCTGGAGAGGGCCTTGACAGCAAATTTCCCCAGAGCAATATGTCTTGATTTCTTGCCTTCCTTTGTTGTTGCTTTGGGCTGTCAAGTCAGAACTGACCCTCCAGCAGATTTTTCAGAGTCAGCAAATCACCTGGGAGGAGATAGCTTGCCACTGTAGAGCAGCTGGTAGATTTGAACCACTTGCTGCCTTTGGGTTGGCAGGACAACTCCTTGTGGACTTGTTTTCTTCGGCTTCTAATTGGACTTATACATGAGTAATTGAGGTTCTTTTGCACAGTCAGCACCTGGCCTAGTTTCAACTCCTGATACTCAGCTTCTCCAATGATTCTTTCCACATATGTAGCCAATCTGAATCATGTGTATCTCATCAGGTGAGGTACATATATAGTAGTTGTTTGTGTTTCTTTAAAAATATTTGTGATGAATAAGTCATTGAAAGTACAAAATCTAAACAATCTCTAGCCTCATTTCTGCCACCAAGTCTGTAATTTCTACTGTTTTTTCTTCATCATTTCAAACGTTTATGTTCCAGTCACAAGTTCTTATTAATCCATCTTGATTGCATGTTTTGTCAATTTTGGACTGCAAAACAGTAAAATTCCTTCGTTTCCTTCTTTTTGGCTTTAGTTATTGGTGTATATATTTGAATAACAGTTGTATTAAGTCTTCCTTGCATATCCATGAATAGTATCTTATCACAGCATTATACTTCAGGCTAGATCTCGAAATGGAAACCCATTCTTCCTCCATTTTTATTCTGGGAATAGTAGCTTCTCTGATTGTCTGATTTAGAGTGGTCAGTGCCAGTCTGTTCCAGTTCACTAATGCCTAGAGAGTCCATCTTTATGCATTCCACTTCATTTTTTATAATTTTCAATTTTTCTATATTTATACTTTGTATATTTCGTGTTCCAGTTAATACTGGATATTTGTAGCTGTTTCTCCTCATCTTTAGATGACTTCCAATTTAGGATCTACCTCTAATGTGATAACTTCTTGTGTTCCTCCTCTGTTGTTCATAGGATTTTTCCAT
>NW_006399854.1:7929250-7935036 GCF_000299155.1 Elephantulus edwardii | reverse complement strand
TACTCTGTCTTTTTTTGTTTGTTTGTTTGGTTTTTTTTATTTTATTATTTTTGTGTGAGTGTACCGTCAAATCAGATCTGACTGGTACAGGCGGAGATTGTCCCTCCTTCCTCGGCAGAGCATCTGGTGGATTCGAACCGTGTGCCTCTGGGATTGTATCTACTCTGTCTTAATCTGGAAGCTCTGCTGAAACCTGTCCACCATGGATACCCTGCTGGCATTTGAAACACTGGTTGCATAGCTTCCTGCATCACAGCAACCCAAGATACCCCAGTACAGTAAATTGACAGACAAGTCACTGTACTAATAAAAGCAAACAATAAACTAGGGTGCATGTACACACACCTAAGCTATAAGTGTTGTTAGGTGCCGTCAAGTCAAGTATGATTTACAGTGATCCTGTGAACAACAGATCTGAACTTTATCTTAGCCTGTGCTGTACTCATCATCTCCGACATACTCAAGCTCATTGCTCCAGTCACTGTGTCCGTCCATCTCATTGAGTGCTTTCTTTCCTTTTTCCCTCCAACTTTCCAGGCATGATGCCCCTTTTCAAGGAAATAACTCCTGCCAATGACATTCTGGGGTGACTTACGGGTTGTTGCAATGCTGGGATTCTTCCCTTTTTATTCTCTAATTCTAGCTCTCTACACATTCCATTATGATAGTCTGGCTTTTTCTTCTCCAGCTACCCTTTGGAATCTTCTGTTTAGCTCTTTAACTGTAGCACCCTTGTTTGCTGAAAACACTTGCTGCAGAAAATTAAAGACTACAGACTTCAATATAGATTACATTTCATCAAGAAAACAAAAATTCTCACCACCAGACTGATAGGCAACATCACGATAGAAGGAGAACAGATTGAAATTGGCAATGATTTCTCTTACTTGGGTTCACCCTTCAGAACATCAGGAGACGTGTATCTTGGAAATAATGCAGCCAGACTACTTTAGCCTGCAAAGATGACAAAGCTTCGTCTCAAGAGAGGCTACTCCAGGGAGCTCTGGTGGCCTAGTGGCAAGAAGCTGTGCTGCAATCCCAAGGTGCACGGTTCAAATCCACCAGATACTCTGCTGGAGAAGGATAGGCAATCTCCTGTGCCTGTCAGATCCTATTCGACTGTATACAACGGCAGAGGGGTCGGGGGTGAAGAGAAGGGCTACTCCTTGGAAAGGAACTTCATGCTTGGAAAGGTCAGTATAAGAGAAGGTGACCCTCAATGAGATGAATTGACACAGTGACTGCAGCAGTGGACTAAAGTATGTCAGAAATGATGAGGCTGGCACAGGATAAGATAGGTTTGGATCTGTTGAAACCCTATGAAAATAGGGTTGCTATTAGTCGTACTCAACTGGATGGCATGTAACAACAACACGCCCAAAGTATGTGAGATGGACCTATGCTGTCCTTGTCTCTAAGGAGCACTCTGATTGTACTTTATCTAAAACCTGTCTGTTTGGTTTGGGTTTGGTTGTTTTTTGTTTTTTTGTTTGTTTGTTTTTGGGTGTTTTTGTTTTTAACAGTACATGGGATATTCAGTATTCTTTCTAAGCATCACAACTCAAACACATCAATTCTTATTTTGTCATCCTTAGCCATTGTCCAGATCTCAGATGCTTGGCAAGTTATTGAAAAGACAGTGGGCTGATCTGGCACATCTTAGTTTTTAAACTGACATTATTGCTTCTCAGTACAATCTAAGAAACCCAATAGGACAATTCTATGAGTTCACTGTGGGATGAAATCAACTTGCCAGTGACACCCTTGACCAAAAGTAAAACCAGACTTTAGAGATTCTTGATAACCACAGTAAAGTTCTCTGTCTTACTGGATATGCATGTTATTTCAAGATATGGCCCTGCCTTTTTCTTTAGCTTCCTCTCTCAACCCTGTCAGCCTCATTCATTAAGATTCATTAGTCCAAACCTAACAAAAATTTTCCCTTTCCCCATCAACAAATGAATGGATATAGAAGCTGTGGTATAGTCACACAATGAAATAGCGTACAGCACTGAAAAATAAAGAACTCATGAAATATTATACAAAAAGGGTGACCATGGAGGACATAATGCAGAGTGAAATTTCTCAGTCACAAAAAGACAATGCCACTGTTATAAAAACATGACTGACATGGAGGTTGGGGAAAACTAAGAAAAGAGGGGATAAATAATGTACAGGGCATTGAAACACACGAGGAAGAGAAATGTATTTTTTTTGGCATGACAAAAGTCCAGAATAAGAGCTGCGTAGGGGAGAGGTACTGTATAACAATGAAAGTACTTTTTTCCAAAGAAAGCAGTGATCTGTGGGGTAGGGGACCAGGGAGAAAAAACTTGGAAACCCAAGTTCTCTTTATAAACTTTCATTAAAATCTCAATTTTTTTAAAAAGGTAAAGCTTTGGGAGGGGGATTTCCCTTTCCCCAAATATTTTTTTCCAAATACTTCTTTCTCCAAACACTTTTTTGTGTCTGTTTGCTTTTTCTCGTATCTAAAATATTCAACGAGTTGTTCTGCCAACACAAAGGATCATGGTTTGAATCCAAAAGTTGCTCTGCAGGAGAAACATGAACAGTTTTCTCCTGTGCAGTATATTGCCTCTGAAAACCTACTGGAGGGTCAGATATGTGTCATTTCTCATCCAGTGGTATGTAATAACAACTATATTAAAAAGTTCAATGCATAGGTAATGTTGACAAAGCCACAGAGTTCAAAGGTAAGGATGATGGAAAACTGAATATCTAACTGAGACATTGAAATTTAATTATGACGAGGAAAAGGAACTCTTGATAATCAGGCTTCACTGCCATTCTTGGAAACTGGGGTGTAGACTTAGATGAGAAGCTGAATCTGAAGTTTGGTCCACACGTCCAGGTGATAATAGCTATTTGATTCTCAGACTAAAGTGGGAGGAAAGGTCTCGCTTGAAGATCTAGAAATAGTTACTGAAGGTTTTTGGGCCGACGTAGCAAAATTATTCAAAAGGGAGAGAGAAATTATCCTTTTAAGGGCAGAACCAAGTTCTACTTATACTATCTCTCCGGCACATAGCTGCTTCTTTTAAAAGGGTTTATGAAATACTCCAAGAGGCTTGATTTGCAACATGATTCAAGAAGAGAAGCATAACACAGCAGGAAGTTGGTAAAGGGATGAAAGCTTTAGGACTAGAAATAAGATTTAGGATTTGAGATTCTGACATGAGTTTGCCCAACATAGAAAACATCCTCTCTCTTTTTAAAAATACTGTTTGGTTTTTTTAAAAAAAGATTGATACAAAACAGCTAGGGTCACAGCTATTTCCTAGTGATTTGTATTACTGACTCTTTTTCAATTAGTTGTATTCCCAAACATTACGTGTTAGGGCTTTAACCTGATCTAATCTGAAAAAGCAGCTTTATACCCTCACTTCACCTCTTCTCATTATTCTCCTTCCTCTTAATAGAAAGTTCACATTTTAGCGGCATAAAGGAAATAACTCAAAATATTTATTGAATGATGAATAAATGAGTGTTGTAGCCTTAAAATAGTGTTATGCTCAGTAAAAACTGTTAAAGCAAGATATTGATGATGTTGATTATTCTTAATGAGCTGAGAATTCTCATTTAACTGTTTCTTGAGTGAAGTTATAAATTCTAAAAAGGAATCCAGATTTCTCTTGATAACTTTAGAAATGTAATAGAACAAAACAAAAAACATGTATATTTGGAGTCTGTATCCTAAAGGCCTTCTTACTCATTTACTATATGCAAATTCTGTATAACAACTCATAGATATGTAGGATGCTTTATCAAATTGGGGTACGATGAATATTAAAATCTCCTTTTACGGTGAGTTATTTATTGTATTAAGGAGATAGAATTAGAGTGAAATACAGGCCCTACCATAATAGAAGATAATACTCAAGAAACTACCCTTCATTTTCTTAGGGGTGTGACTTAGAGCCTTGAGATTCTATAAAAGAATGCTTTTGGGAAACTCCGCATTTGTTCACTTGGAAAATTGCCTGACCTGGCTGCTTCAACCTGCATGCCCTTGGCCCATTGTTCACCGGTTTCTGTGACCACATACTCCATTCAGCCTACACCATCTACAACCATGTGAGCCTTTTTGATGATTTTAAAGGTTTCTGTGAGACCTTGTAGCCAGTTACAGAACCTAAAGACATAGCCATAGACTAAGTTGGAGGATCGAAGGGACCAGGAATAATTGATGGCAGAGATAATAGAATTGTGCAGTAGTTTGGATGTAGGAACACCGCTAACCCACCTCTTTGGAACTGTCATTTGGTGCTGTGGAGACAATTGCAGCTCAGCAAACCTGTGAACAATGTATCTGAACCCTCCCCTAGTCTGTGCCATGCTCACCGTCTGCTGTATTCAGGCCTGTTATAGTCACCCTGTCTCCGGCTTGTTGAAGGTCATCTTTTTCTGACACTCCACATTTCCCATTATGATGCCTTTTCCCAAAGAATGACTCTGATAACTTGAGAGTTGTGGTCCTAGAGAAGAGCACTGACTATCCCATGGACTACCAAAAGAGCAAACAGGTATGTCTTGGAAAGGGTGCCGCCAGAGTGCTTGTTTGGAGGCAAGAATGGCAATGCTTTGTCTCTTATATTTGGGGCATGTTGGTAGGAGAGGCTGTTCCTTGGGAAATGCTGTCATGCTTTGAAGGGTGGAGGGTCAGTGAAAGAAGGAAAACCCTCATCCAGATGGATTGACACGGTGACTGCAGGCAGCAGTGGACTCAAGTGTATAGAGATGGCGAGGATGGTACATGGCAGAAAGGACAGGGTTCACATCTGCTGTTTATAAGGTCGCTAGGAATTGACAGCACCTGACAGCAGCGACATGATGCCTTGTATCCACCATTGCAGTATAACTTAGTTTACCACCCTAAAATACCTTGTGTTCCACTGAGTCATCTTCCCCCCTTTCCTGAGCTTCCCCTCCACCCCTGGCTCCAATATTTTTACTGTAAAGTTACACCTTTTCTAGAATGTCATATAGTTGGGATCTGACAGTATGCAGCCTTTTACACTGCCTTCTTTGGCTTAGCAAAGTGCACTATTAGATTCTTCCCTGTCCTTTAGCTTCATAAGAAACTATTTAATTGTTTTCTAAAGTATTTTTCACTTACATATTTTACCTTCCTATCAATGATAAGTAGGGAGCACTGGTGGCCTAGTGGCAAGAAGGTGCACTGCAGTCTTAAAGGCCTGTAGTATGAATCGACCAACTGCTATGCAGGAGGAAGATGGGCAGTCTCCCTCCTGTGTGATTAACTGCCTCTAAAATCCTGCCAGAGGGTCAGCTTTGATTTGGTTCTGACTTGATGGCACACAACATCAATGATGAAGGCACATGGTTCAAATCTGCCAGCTGCCTTGTAGGAGAAAAACAGGCAGTCTTGTGCAGTTTACTGCTGCTGAAAACCCTCTATAGGGTCAACTGTGAATCAGTTCTAACTCAGTATCTAACAACAATAAGTGTTGAATAAAAATGGCTTTTGCTCTGAACATTCATCTGGAATTTGATATTACAGTGTGAGTTTTTTGTGAAGTTCTTCCCACCAATAATTCTGACAGGTACATGTGTTAATATTATCTTATTATTTTAATTTGCTTTTACCCAGTGGCATATGCAGGAGAAAAATACGCCTTCTGCTCCCATAAGGATACACAACTCTGTTGTACGCCAGCTCACGTGGGGCTGTTCTTCTCTATCCTGTAAGGTTGCTATGAGTCAGAAGCAACTTGATAATGGCAGTGTTTTGTTTTTTTTTCCTG
>NW_006399854.1:7903039-7928323 GCF_000299155.1 Elephantulus edwardii | reverse complement strand
CTTGCTATTGTGAACAAAGCTGCAATAAACATGGGTTTGCATATATCTGCTTGGATGTCAGCTATGGTCTCTTCAGGGTATATTTCCAGTAGTGGAATTGCTGGGTCAAATGGTATCTCTATTTGCAACTTTTTGAGAAAGCGCCATACTGCTTTCCACGGCAGTGGGTTTTAATCTTGGTAGTGGCTTATATGATGAGCAGCTTTTTCCCCATCTTTATGTCTTTGGTGATAATACAGTTAGCACTTTTTCAATTGGATTGTATATTTTCATATTGCTAAGTTGCAAGTAGTATTCTTTATCTATTTTGGGTATAAGTTCTTTATCAGATTTCTAGTTTGCAAATATACATGCCCAGTCTGTGGTTTTTCAGAAATCGAAAATTTAAAAGTTTGATGAAGTTAAAATTGTCTTTGATAGTTCATGCTGTTTGTCTCCCAGAAATCTTTACTTAGCCCAGAGTCAAGGCTTCCCACCTTTTTTCTCCCCTAAAGATGGTTGTCAGTTTTTCAGTGACATAGATTGGCATGGTGGCTACAGCAGTGAGCTCAAGCAGTGTAGCAGTGGTGAGGATGGTGCAGGATGGGCCTGGGTTTCGTTCTGTTGTACAGAGTCAGTCACTAATGAATTAGTGTCCACTCAGCAGCACCTAACAATAACAACAACATAGTTTTGTTCTCACATTTACATTTGTGCTTTGTTTTGAACTAATAGTCTTTGTTCTGATTTCTTCTTTATCTGATATTAATGTAGTCACTCCAACTTTCTTTTTATTAGTGTTGCCATAGTTTATACTTTTCCCCTATATTTTTACTTTTAACCTATCCATACCTGTATCTTACTTCCCACTCCCTTCCATCTTCCTCCCACCCTGATACTCTCTTTCATTTGAAGCATTCAGACCTTATATATTTAATGTCATTATTAAAGTGATTGGATTTAAAGCTAACATATTGCTAGTCTTTCAGTTGTTTGTTTTTGTTTCTCCTGTATAATGTTTTTCTCTTTCATTCTTTTGGATGATTTTTTTAAGATCCCATTTTTCTTTGCTGTTGTTACTTTTACCTTTGGGGCCATTTATTTTTTAATGTTTTCTCCTAGGTTTACAGTATGCTACTTTGACTTGTCGTCCAAGTCCAAGTTGAATAATATGATACCACTTATAAGAACCGTACACTGCTCTTTTACTTATTCCCTCTCCTCTTTCTCTTACTAGTATAGCATGTAAAATACATGTTATAGTTTACTTTTATATGTTCTGTTTCCTCCAGTTGTGGCTAATCTTGAGAAGAATTGGGATACCAGAACATTTAATTGTGCTTATGCGAAACCTATACTTGGATCAGGAAGCAGTAGCCAGAACAGAGTTGTGAAACACGGTATGAGTCAGGATCAGGAAAGATATACGTTAGGGATTCATCCTATCTCCCTATCTTTTCCGTCTATATGCAGAACAAATCATTCAGGAGACTGGGCTTTAAAAAGGAAGAATGGACTGGAGAAGACTCATCAACAAATTGCATTATGCAGACATAACCTTGCTTGCTGAAACTGAAGAAGACATACGATGTTGCAGAAGGTCAAGCAAGAGTCCTTCAATATGTCTTCATATTGTCTTCAATATAGTCTTCAATGTGGATTGAAGTTCAACATCAGGAAAACAGATTCTCACCACTGCACCAATTGACAGCTTCATGTTGGATGGAGAAGTGAATGATATTATTAATTAATAACTTCAACTTGCTTGGTTTCACAATCAACATTTTTGGCACCAGCTGTCAGGAAATCAAAAGACTAATTGCATTGAGAAAGTCTCTGTAAGGGACCTCTCCAGAGTACTGAAGAGCAATGATGTCAGTCTGGAGACTAAGGTGTGCCTGATCCAGGCCATGGTTTTCACAATTACTTGCTGTGCATCAGAGAGCTGGACAATAGCTATGGATGACAGAAGAAGAATGCCTCAAAGATGCCTTTGAGTTGTGGTGCTGGAGAAGAGTGTTGAACATACATACTGTGGACTGCCAGGAGAACAGGTTCGTCCTGGAGAGGATGCCAAGGCCGCTCCCTGGAAGTAAAGATTTGGAAGCTCTGTCTCACACACTTTGGGCACATGACCAGGAAGGACCAGCCCTTGAAGAGGCATATCATGCTTAGAAGGATGGAGGACAGCACAGGAGAGGAAGACCCAGGATGAGATGGATTGACTCAGTGACTGGAGAAATGGGATTAGGTCTGTCAGAGACTGGCTGTCAAGAATAGGTCTGTGAGATTGGCTCAGGATAGGGGAAGTTTCAGAGCTAGTGTACATAGGGTCACTGAGTCCCTGGTGACTCTTGGCACATAACAACAACTTTCTTCAGTATGTTGTTAATATGTTTTGTCATAGCCAGTCTTCAAGATTTTTTTAAGTCTTTTGTATTGACACAGTGTGTGTTTATCCTGCTTTAGGTCATTTGAGCCTTTTGAATCTGTGCTTTATTGTCTTGAAATTTGAGGAAATTCTGGGCTGTTATCTCTTCAAAAGACAACAGACAGAGGAATGCTTGTAGTGTCTCTCGTTGGCTTTCAACCTGCAGTGGTTTTTGTTCTAATTTGAGAATGAAATCTCTCTCTCTTGTAGCAGGACCTTGAAGATCAAACTTCCTCCTTAGACTCATTTCCTTCACTTGCTTTCTTTCTCTGACCAAGCCTTAGTGGCACTGGCTTACTTGGTGTTTCCCTGCCTAGAGAGTTCTTGTCCCAAATAGTCTAATACTTTGTTCCTTCTTTTCATTCAGGTCTCAGCACCCATGTCTTTTTTTTTTACATTTTTAAATTTTTATTTATTTATTTTTTAATTACTTGCTGTGTGCTGCCAAATTGGATCTGACTTGCATGGGAGGAGATTGCCGCTCCTTCTCCAGCAGAGCATCTGGTGGATTTGAACCACATGCCTCTGGGATTGCAGTGCAGTTTCTTGCCACTAAGCCACCAGAGCTCCCTATTATTTTCTTTTTTTAAAATTTTATTTTAATAATTTTAATGAGCATTTACAGAGGTTTTGGATTTCCATTAGTTCATTGTTGTACTTTTCTCCCTGCCCAGACCTCCCTCCCACCCCCCTATTGTTCTTTTTTTTTAAAATATTATTATTGAACGCTTTCCATCTTGCACATACTCTGTTTTCTCCCTACTTTGCTTACCAGTTAGTCATTAGAGCAGGCCGGTGTCCCATGTTACAGATGAGGTTCTAATTTTTTTTTTTAATGTGTCTATTAACCCCCCCCCCCCCCCGATTCGTCCTCCATGAAAACTGAGGCTTTATATTCTCTGTTAAACCTAGTGCTTGCCATGCAATGGCCCTCAGCAATTGCTTTTGAAGTCTTGAATAGCGTAACTCTTTAGGACTTTTGCAAAGACTTCATGTTATAGCTATTGTCAGTTTTTAATTACAGTGTCAATCCAGAAACCAAGCCCACTGTCATCATGTTGATTCCAACTCTTAACAGCCCCATGTTGGGTTTCCATGGCTGTAAATTATTATGGAAAGAGACGACTCATTTTTCTCCTGCAGAGTGGCTCATGGATTAGAACTACTACCCTTTCAATTACCTTTTCTGTTAACAGCCTAAAATGCCATGAACTAGGACGCCTAGCCTCCTTAGCTACAGTATGTTTTTGTTGTTAGGTACCATGGAGTGGGAACCAACCCATAGCTGACCCGCCTATGGGATTTCAGAGGCAGTATGTCACATGAGAAGAGATTGCCCATCGAGATTGCCCATCTTTCTCCTGTGGACCACCTGGTGTTTTTGAACTGTGCCCCTTTAGTTTGTAAACACTGCTTCTTACCACTCAGCTAACAGAGCCCCTTCACTAAAATGTAGCATATATACATTTAGCTGGTTCTTTGATAATACTAGCATTATTCTCTAGCAACCATGATTCTTCTGTTTTCCCCCAGTTATTAAAGAGAAGAGAGCATTTGGTTTAATTTTTAGACACGTCCTTTCAGAATTAGAAAAAGAAGAAATAGTAAACATATAGTACCAGTTTAGACATTGGATTATTCCACATTGCTGCTAGCAATTCCAAACTAAGACATCTGGTGACTGGGGAAGTTTGGTTTCTCTCTGGGGTTGGTTAACCAGCTGGTTGTTCTGGAAAGGAAAAAGCAGTTAATTGTTCTTGTGAAGGAAGCTGGCTTACTGTAAAGGGTGACTGTTGAGTGGAGAATTCACTTGAGAAACTTGACATTTCAGGATGTTATTGAAGAAAATGCCTTTGTTTTTTTGGTTTTGTTTTGTTTTTGCAAAGATCCTTTGAATGTTCTATCTGGAACCTGAGTGATAGTCCCACACTCCATGAGAAAGTGTTTGTCATCTCTCCTGTTCCCTCCTCTTTTTCCTTGGTAACAGATTCTTGCACTTTAAAACCGTGCTTTCCCTCAGAAAGTGTATTTTAGTGTATTTAATGCATGGGATGCCATATGTTGCTGCAACTAGTATCTTGAACATTCTTGTGAATAAGAATAGCATATTCAGACTCGCTAAGCAGGGTTGATTTACAAAGACATTAAGTTTCAGTCATTAATGAATACGATATTTAAAATTATATTAGAGTTGTAGCAGATGCCTGCTTAGCATACCTTCTACTAAATATTCAGCACTTCTTCTTAATTTAAAACAAATGGTTCTTTGTTAAATTGTTTTAAAGCCAATTCTGTGTTATTTTAAAACATGCACAAATTTTCCTACATTGCTTTAAAGTTTTCTGGGAGAGGTTCTGCATGTGAAACCATTGTATGCTTACATCTCAAAGTATTGTTTTCTCTAGGACATACTGATAATGCATATGATAAAACATAATGCATACTGTTCCTATTTCATTCCCAGTTTTTCGGAAATATTAGTAGCAACTTTCATGAGCTTCATCTGCTCAGTTTAGCTTCAGAAAAGCTATTAGATATGCTTAAGAAATAATAAGCCATTTTAAGGCCCAGTATAGAATTTTCTACAATCAGTGAATTTTTGTGTGCCTTTATAATGTTGAAAATTGGCCTTCCAGGCCAAGATGGACTGAAAAGAAAGTCCTGGAGATGTACTGCTGAAAAGTGAGCTAAGAAAATCCCATGTTCACAGTAGTATGATCAGCTGATAATGGCTATGGCACAGGGTAGGAGGAGTAGCTTGTAGTTCTGTTGTGCATGTGGTTACTCTGTGTACACCCAATAACAGCTAATACCATGCTGTCGATTGTTCTATGCTCTTTAGCTTCGTAAGAAACTGTGTCATTATTTTCCGAAGTATTTTCACTTACTTGTAAATTTTTACCTTCTTATCAGTGAGGAGTAGAAAGCACTGGTGGTCTAGTGGCAAGAAGCTGAACTGCAATCTTGAAGACACATGGTTCGAATTCACCAGCCGCTCTGCGGAAGAAGGATGGCGAGTCTCCTCCCATGTGATTACCTGCCTCTGAAAAGCTGTGAGAGGATCAGCTATGGGTCTCTTCTGACTTGATGGTATACAACAACAAAAACAACAACCATCTTGTAGACATTGTAGGGCTACTGTTGTTCCTTGTATATGTTTCGGATTTTCTGCTGGCATATAAGTGCCTTCTAGGTGTTCTGCCTACTTACCATAGATGTAATTTTTAAAACTCAATAAATAGAGGGAGGGGATGAGGAAAGAACAAAAAAATCAATATATAAAATTAAAGAAATTGGTTAAATTTGAGTTAATTTTGAGTGCTTTTTTTTAAGCACAAGAGATTCTGGTTCTTGGAAATTCCCTGTGAAGTTAACTTTAGAAACAAAGTGTGTCAGATGTGTACACAATTCACTAAGACAGTGGGATATAGATTTTCCTGGCTGGCACACAGTCTTTGATATGACAATTACGGTGTGCACTGTTGAATCAGAACCCACCCATAGCTGACCCTCCAGTCGGTTCTCAGAGCCAATAAATAGCATGAGAGAAGATTGAGGGGCTGGAATTGCATTTATCTTTTGACTCCTCCATTCCATAGAACCTTGCAGTCCTCTGCGTCTAGCCAACAGACAGGTAAAAGGAAGGTGGAGAATACCCGCCACCTCTTAATCTTTTGGCCTAATGTTACATGCATCATTATGCAAAGATAATCACATCCTGAACTGAGGCCTCCTTGCTAGGGTCGGTAGAAATGCTCCTCTTGTCTAAAGTGCTGTTAAATGCCCTATGTCAAGTCTTACCTCTATCAAGCCCAATATGTGTCCTGCTTAATATTTGTTCCTTCCTTTTTCCCTAACAGCATACTCAGAAAACTCAGACTCACTGCCTGGATTTCTGAGACTGTAGTCTTGATGGCTGGAGGCTGCCCATTTTTCTCCTGTAGAGCTGCTGGTGGAGTCAAACAGCTACAAAGGCATGACAGTTGTTGTGTACTGTCTACTCACAACAGACCCATAGCTAAACCTCCAGCAGGTTTCTAGAGGCAGTTAATCACATGGGAAATTGCCCATCCTTATCCTGAACAGCAGCTGGTGGATTTGAACCACATGCCTTCTGGATTGTGTAGTAGTGTAAAATACTGTGGACTGTCCTACCAGAGCTCCTTCCAAACAGCATCTCTCCCTCCCTCCTTCTCTGGCCAGTTTTCAGAGCCTGTAAATTGAATAGATTACCCATCTTTCTCCAGCGGAGCCAGAGCTCCCTAACAAGGTAACCTCAAGCTGGGAGGAAGAGAGTGACTCATTCAGACTCCTTGCCTTCACTGAGTTCTGATAGTAGTAAATAGGAATAATGACTCCAGTTTTCTGGGATCGTCTACCTGCTTCCTTATTTCACTTCTCTCCAAATTTGGGAGTATTAATGAGAATTCTTAAGTTTTGTTTGTTTGGTTTGGGGGTTTTGAGCATGTTTGGTTTTTTTTTAGGGGGGTGTTGTATTGGAGTTTCCTCTCCATTTTTTTCTCAGTACTGCTTCAGAGTAAGTGTTCATATGGTGAAGGGGAGTCTGTTGGGCTCTGCTTTGTAAAATCTGCTCATAATAAATGTGTGTTAACAGAGTTGACTAGGGGGAGCTTGGTGGTAATTATAAGTGACTTGCTAGAGCCACAAGTCTAGTCTTGAGATTGACTTAAAAGGTTTTTATTGTAAAGCCATCCCTAGAATATTAAAAAAACCCACAGCCACGAAATACATTGTCTCTAGTGAACCTAAAGGACAGACAGAACAGCCCCATAGGGTTTCCGATGCTGTAAGCCTTTACAGAGCAGACCGTGACATCTTTCTTCTGTGAAGGGTTGAGTAGATTTGAACTGTCAGTAACACCAAGGATTCTTCCCTGGGGTATCAATATCCCTTTCTTTTGGTACCCTGCAAACGTCCATACTATTTGTCAAGAGTTGGGGTTTTTTTCCCTTTTTTCTTTTCATTTTGAAATAATATTAAAGTCACAGAAAAATTGTCAAAAATGGTAGGTATTCCCATACCTTTCCATGAGATATTTGTCAAAATTAAGAAGTTAACATTTATGTAAATACTAGTAGCAGCAGTTTATTCTGATTTTGTCAGTTATTTTCCACTATTGTCATTTTTCTGTTCTAGGATATTACATAGCAGTTAGTTATAATTTTTCCTTTGCCTTTTCATTTGAGTGTTTCTCAATCTTGCCTTGTTTACTCATGACCTTAAAACTTTTGAAGAGTTGCTGATCAAGTACTTTGTAGCATGATCTTCAGCTTGCCTTGTCTGATGTTTTCTCATAATTAGACCATTGTTTCTGAGTACCATCATGTGTGACTGACTGATAGCTGAGCCCCAGCCCACCCCCAACAGGTTTTCAGAGGCAGTCCATAGCATGGGAGAAGATTGCCTGTCATTTTCCTACAGTACTGCTGGTGGATTCGAACCACATACTTAATGTGTTGGTAGTGCAATTGCTTACCCCTTTGGTGCAGAAGAGCTCACATGACACAGTGGTAAGAAGCTGCATTGCATCCCCAAAGGCATGAGGTTTGAATCCACCAGCCGCTCTCTGAAAGAAGGATGAACAGTCTCCTCCTGTGTGATTTATTGTCCGTGAAAATCTGTTGAAGGGTCAGATATGGGTCTGCTCTGACTTGACAGCACACAACAACAATAAGATGCTACCAAAGATCTTTTCATGATTAGAGTAGATTAGAGATTTTGGGGAAGAATGCCACAAAGGTAAAAGCATCCTTCTCAAATCACAGCCAGTAAGTACATGGTACCAGCCTGATGGTAATGTTCTTAATCTTTTGGTTAAGCCATTATCTTTCCGGTTTCTGTAGTATAAAGGTGCTGTTTTTCTCTGGTTTTTGAAGTCACGAAATTCAGCTCACATTCTCCACTTCCTGGGGGTGAGTGGTGGGGAGTATCCACATGCGCTTTTTAGGATACCATGTTTTGAAACATTCTGAGTTCATGTGCTCTTTAATAGTGCACTTGTAAGATGGAAAATAAAACTGAAACAAAGCACCAAGTCAGTTTGTTACTAGTTTGCTCACTTTTAAGAGTCGTATTGTAATATCTATATTCATGAAATTATTAGTGCTGATTGAATTTTTTTAAATAGTTGTAAATGTAAAGATGAATGTGTTTAAGTTTCTAATTGTAAGGATTAGGGGGTTTGAGAAAGCTGGACAGTAACTAGGGTTGATAGAAGGAGAATTGGTGCCTTTGAGCTGTGGTGCTGGAGAAGGGTGTTGAATATACCATGGACTGCTAGGAGGTCAAACAGATTCGTCCTAGAGAGGATGAGACCAGGCTGCTCCTTGGAAGCAAGGATTCTGAAGCTTTGTCTGACATACTTTGGAAATGTTGCCCTGCAGTCTCAGTCCTTGGAGAGGGATGTCATGCTTGGGAGGGTGGAGGCTGGAGGGACAGCGCAGGAGAGGAAGACCCTTGATGAGATGGGTTGATTCAGTGACTAGGGTAATGGGGGTAGTAGGTATGTCAGACAATAATATTGGCACAGGATAGAGCTGGGTTTAGGGCTGTTGAACAGAGGGTTGCTATGAGTTGCAGGAGACTTGATGGCACATAACAACAACAATAACAAGAACAACAAAAACAAAATAAAGTTAAGTGAGTAAGGAAAAAACAAAATTAGTAGGAAAAGAAATGAATATTTATTGCTTATTTTCTTTATGTCAAGAAGTCCTGTGTACATTTCTGTTCTGTGATCCTTTATCTTCCTATCAGTCTGTTACTGATTCTGTCCTGGCAGCTGTTAAGTCTATTACAATTACTAACTTGTGTGTCTCTTTTAGTTTCTTAAAGAGAAAACTCCAGGAATCTGGAACACTTAATATAATAAGCAATTGATGTTGAGATTTTTTTTTTTAATTTCTTTTTTATAGTAGAGGAAGCTGAGGCTTACAGCAATTAAGTTGTACATACCAGTATGACTTTGCTAGTTAGTGGAAAAACAGGGATGTGGAATGAGTTTTGCTTTTTAAGCCTAATGCTACTCTATTGTACCACACTGGCAGTTTTTTTATAACCTTGAAAGACTTCATTATTTATCTTAAACTACAGATGGGCAAGTATTAAAAGGATATGTAAGAAACTGACCACTTTTGTTGGCTGTTGATAACAGTAATGAGTTGCCCTACTGTATGCCAAGAGCTGTGCTACTTACAGCAAAAGCTGGGTCTCTCTCACAGTTTGAGTCCCCAGTGGCTCCATGGGGAAATGATAGGCATATGCCATCCCATTAAGATTTACAGCCTTGGAAACCCAATTGGAAAATTTCTGAGAGTTAGAACCAGTTCAACAACAGTGAAGTGAACTTGTTTTTAAAGGAAAGCTCTTTAGTTTAAGGAGAGGAATATTTTAAGATTATAGATTTGGAACCTTTTTAAATTTTGAACTGTGTAACTATTTCATTCATCAGTCATTGCCTTTGAGTCAGAACTGACTCATAGCTGACCCTCCATTGGGATTCCAAAGCTGTAAATCACACGGGAGGAGATTGTCTTTCTCCATTGGAGCCACTGGTGAATTTGAACTACCAGAGAACACTCTTTGTGTTAACAGTTCAACTCCTTACAGACCATACTACTGGAATTCCTTTGTTACTACTATTTCTTTTTAAAATATAAATTTTTTTCCAAAATGCAGAAACTTTTCAGATCCCACTTTTTTCTCTTTTATTTTTCAACACAAACAGCTAAAAATGTGGGGCAAGAGAGAGTACAACTTTGTAAAAGCTCCAAAATCCTCATTAATAAGGAAGAAAGTGGACTTTTTAAACCATATTCCCTAGCTCTTTCTAGGGCACTCTTATGTTGGGTCTTCAGCACAGGCCTGATTGTGAAGGTGGTGCCTGACTGGACAGTTTCATTTTGTTGAACGTAAGGATGCTCTGAGTTGGAGTGGACTTGGTCTGGATGGCATTCTGGGCATGAAAGGTTAGCAGTTTGAACCGAGCAGCGGCTTAGCAGCAGAAATATGCCATAAGGTTTATAGCCTCAGAAACTTGATGTAAGATCTCTTTGAGTCTCACTTGATTTGACTTACATTCGGTAAGTACTTGGTGATACATAGATCTTTGTCTTTAATCAGGATGCTTCTGATTGCATATAACAAGTTTTACTGCACAGTGACTTAAAAACCAGAGAATGGATACCAAATAGAATGGGAGAAAAAAAGTAGAGGGGAAAATTCAAATTTATGAAAAAGACCAGGTTTACTAATCTGATAGGAGCTGGCGGAACTGCCAAGACTATGGTGGCCAGAGATTCTAATTTATAACTCAAGCCACTCCTGGAGGTCAGCTTTCGGCTACATAAAAGAGAGCTATAAAATGTGCTCCTCAGAGCCGTCAGCTCTCCAAGATCAAAAGAGCAACATTTGCCCCAAAGCAAAGTTTAAAAGTCAGGAAGGGGCAAAAAAAAAAAATGAACAAACAAAAATGGGGAGCTCCCAGTGGAGATGAGGAAGAATACAGATGGGGATTCGGGGGAGGAATGTAAAATCTTAAAATACTTTCCATCAGTAGAATTGAATCCACCTTAAGGTTAAGTAGGCCCTATTTGGACAAGTTGAGTTGACAGAGACTTGAAAACACAGACTGGAAAAGTTGTGTATTTCTGAGCCATTTACTAGTAAAAGGGATAGAATTGCTGGCAAATTTGTGCAAATCTGAACCCACCCTTGGAATTAAGGGCAAGTCCTGAACCCACGTTGAACCCATGGCAGGGAAATGAATTTTTAGTTCAGTCAGCACATTTTAATTGCCTTTAAGATGTGTAACTCACCTTTCTGCCCCTTTGGGGTAGGTAGCTTTTGGGACTGTGATATTTATGTTAGATGGTCAATACATGGGGACTTCTTTTACAGTTTCCTTTTATTGTTGGGACCTGCTGAATCAATTTTAACTCACATGACAGTTAAATGGCTCCTTGTGTTTTCTGGGCTATTGTCTTTATGGGGAGCTGATTTCCATGTCTTTCTCCTGTAGAGCCACTGAGTAGTTTCAGACCAATCTTTTCAAAGAAAAAAAGGTAAATGAGGATTGATTGCAATACCATTTTTCTACTTTGGTGTTTTTCAATCATATTGCCCCCTTTCTTTTCTTCTGACATGCACAGTTAACTTGGAATTCCTCTCCTCGGTGCCTAATTAGGCATATTCCTAATTAAAGTTGACACTGCAGTACTTAGAAGAGCAATAACGTAGTATTGAAATACTGTTTAGATTCAAGCCAGACTCTCACTTAGTAGCCGGAAGAGCACGGACAAGTTGCTCAGTCTTTCAGACTTTACTTTCCTTTGTAAAATGGGCATAATAATACCTATCTCATAGAGTTGAAGGATTAAAAGTCTACATGTACATGTCCAGCATACAGCCTAGCATTTGTTGAACTTAAATTATTATTATCTTCTCTTTGAGGCTCAATTATCTTAGCCCAGTTTGATAGATGTGGTAGCATCATTGCAATTAAATGACATGTAAATTGTGAAATTAGTAGGGTCCACCTTAGAATGACCTTTACAATTAAGTTTCTTTCTCATTTGAAACATTTTACTGGACTTCTGTATTCATTCTGCAAAAGCTTTGAGGTAGTTCATCTTTGACATTCAGTGATTTTACTTATATTTTGTAAAAAATATAATACTTATTACATTTGGTAAAAAAATAACAAAAATGTGTTTTTCTTCATAAATAAAAGATCTTCCTCTATATTTCCTTTTTTGTGTTTTGTTTAAAGTAAAATTTTACGATCAAAGTTCTTCCAACAAGCATAGACATGTGCAGCATCCTTTTGGGTTTATTCTGTTTTTCCTAGGTCTCTTAAGATCTTAATAAATAAAAGTTCAATCAATTAACTCATTCATCTATTCTGAAACAACTTATTAATAATAAGTAAATAAACTAGAAAGTGTCAGATAATAAGTTGGACAGCAAGAAGCGCTGATTTAAAAAATACATAGATCATGTGATGCCATTGTTATAAATTCTGAATCATAGGAGGAAGTTTTTTGTTTGTGTCTGTGGTGTTTTTCTAAATAAAAGTACTAAAACAAATAAGGCAAAATATTAATATCTGTTAAATCTGCTAATGATTGTGGGTATTAAACATTTTTCATTGACATTTTTACTTTGCCCACTGTCTGTCTTTGATTTTTGTTTCCTTTCATTTTTTTGTCCTTGTACTTCCTGCCTTCTGGTCTGTGTCCTTGAGCAAATGCTGTTTTGCCCATTTGATCTTGTATGATGGGTTGTTTTAAGGAATGCGTACCTCCCTGGTGATACAGTTCACCCTAGACATTAGTCTTTTATTTGGTTGAAAGTTATGCCACAAGGATGAGTTCAGAGCAGGATTCAAAGGACTATAGTCTTCAGGGTCCCACCAGTCTCAACAGACTAGTAAGCCTGGTCATTTTGATGATTTTTAGTTTTGTTCTATATTTATTTTTCTCACTTTATCCAAGCCTCTGTTGTCTCTGAGCCTTTTCAGACTGGTCAGAAATTATATTGGCACCTTCTAGTTTTTCTGATCTCTCAGAGTTGTGGAAGTTGAGGTTCATGAGGTCTCTTAGTGCTGTGGACTAACTGTTTCTGTGGGTCTTCTTTGCTCAGAGAGAGATGACGGCATCTTAGATGGCTGCTTACAAGCTTTTAAGGCACTCATTGCTACTCAGTAGTGTAGGGTCCAGAATATACCCTGTATTTGTGCTAGGCTAATTGACCTTGATATTCTCAGAGACTGTTCTTGAGGTTCCATTACCAAAACCTTCAGCAATTTATATAACTTTTACCCCTCTTGTCTCTACTATATATTGATACAGATATATATAGATATAGATAGATAGATATGCTTGGAACACATACAGATACACATATGAATATATCCTCTGCCAGACTTGTTTATTATCCCTTTCACATCTTTGTACCTGTTAATTTTACCTGTCTGTCAATACACTTGTAGAATAATGTTTGTTATTAACTGATAATGGAGGGTTGTGTATGAAATGGCCTGTTGTTATCAAAAGCCCTTGTGCACCTCTCTGTGCCTTCCCTTTCTTTAATGTTTGGATTTTTCAAGTAAAGCAGGCAAATTTGATAGGGAGTCACAGAGACTATTTATGTCAGTTAATTAGAGAAGTCTCTCTGGGAAAGAGACATACTGAGATCTGAATAACATGGAAGAGTTTACTTACGCAGGAATACAGAAAAAAGAATATTCCAGGCAGAGAAGCAGCTATTATGATGGCCCTGAGGCAGAAGCAGCTGTTGACATGTTCAAGGAAAGATGGCTATTTTTGTCTGTCTTTGTTGGAAAGACCAGCAGCTATGCTATAGCAGTGCCTGCCAGGTCATTTAGCCTGGATACCAGTGGTGAAGGGAGCTCACCTAATCGAGACTTACCTGGTTCTTACATATTGGCTATAATTTCATTCTAGATTAGAACAAAATTTTTATAAATCATACTTTCTTGGTAATACACAAAGAAAAATGGAAAAGCTCCTCCCTACAGAGGATTTCCAAGTAATCTAGTGAAAATAATGACTGTTTTCCAGATCCTAATATAGTAGTTAGTAGTTGATTCCGCAAAGATCAGTAGATCCTAGTATAATTGGTTGAAAGATTACTGGGAAAGGATATTAATCCAGTCTCAAAAAGTATTATTCTAAGATTTCTTCTAATTATAAAGGGAGGAATAGAATCACATTAAGCAAATGATTAAACTTAGCCTTGTTTGCCTCCTTTGTGTGTTGGAATAAGAAGTACCTGGAACCACCTAAATACTGTTGTTGTTCTTGTTTGCCATCAGGTTGAAACCGACTCATAGCTGACCCTCCAGTGAGTTTTCAGAGGCAGGAAATTGCATGGGTGGAGGTTGCTCATCTTTCTCCCACAGAGCAGCAGGTGGATTCAAACTATTTGCCTTTGACTTGGCAGTACAACCCCTTCCCACTAAGCTACCAGAAGTCGTCGACCCAAATATTGTTTTTGTTGTGGCCCATCAAGTTGGAACCAATTCATAGCTCAACTTCATGTAAAACAAATGCTTTTGGAGGTGTCCTAGGGCTGATCTGTTTAGATATGAAGAGATATTATGTCTATAACTAGCTTTCAAATAGTTTTTTTTTTAAAAAATAGCTATGTATGTGTAATATATGTGTATGTTTTTAGAGAGAGAAAGCAAATATGGCAACAAGTAGCGGTTGGTGAATGTACGTTCATTGTACACCTACTCTTGTTAGCCAACATTTCACATTTAGGACAACTTTGAAAATGCTACAGTGGTGCCATCAGTGGTCCAGGCCCCATATGGATCTACTGAGGGACCTGGGACACACTTCATGGGCCACTCTGAATGATTTACTGAAGGCCCAAGCAATGACCAGGCCACATGAGGGAAAATGACCAACTGGCCATGGGATTACATGAGATTACTGGTGGCCTGGCAGAGATTGGTTGGGAAGACAGTAATAGGGCCAGTGTGGATGGAAGACCAGAGCGAGCTGTGGGAGGCAGCTGACAATACCTATCCACCATCACCACTTCCAAACACTAGCTCCATGGTGGCGGGGAAAGAGATCCTTCCACATCAGGTGTATCCTGAGACATCTATCAGCTGCCCAATGTGTAGTGAGGGCTGGGAGTTAATCAGATCTGAAGATATGTTCCCAGACTCACATGACATTGAATTCTATAATAATGTGGTCTTTGGACCCTAACCATATAAATTAGTGGAGAATGTTTGTACTATCATTTTATATTTTTTTAAGTGTTTAAATGCACAAAATTAAAACTTAGAAGTGGCACAGTGAGTTAAGCCTTAACAGTTAAACCAACTATCTTCTCTACAGGAGAAGGGTGAGATACACTGCTTCAGTATAGATTTGTGGTCTCCAAATCCCATGGAGTAATGGTGCTCAGGAGAGTCGCTCTGAGTCTTAATCACTTGGACAGTGGTGATGCTTGGTGGCACAGTAGTGCTGCTGAACCAAGGCTGTGCTTCTTGGTGATTCGAATTTGTGAGTGATTCAGCTCCTCGGGAGAAAGATGGACAATCTGTCATTACCGTTCACAGCCTTGGAAACCTAATGGTAGATTATTGTGAGTCAGAACCAACTACACAGCGGTGAGTTGACAAAACAGGTCAGTGAGTTGACCAATCAGGTCGTTCCTGATTTATGAAGCATTCAAGTTATGACCAACAGTAAACCATCTTTAAAAAATATTGTGTTGTTAGTAATAGATATTGCCTACAGTGTTGGAATGCATAGTTTGCTGATACTGTGTCTCTACTCTCTCTCATACCTACTGTCTCTAACCACCAAAGACAAATAAAGATTGGAATATAATAATAATGATAATAGAAGGCAATAATAATAAGACAAGTTAAAAATGATTGTTTGACTTAACAACAGATCTGTTCTCCGGTGGAGTCATTGGAATGAAACCCCACTCTAAGTTGTAGACTCCATGAACTCATTTTAAAGACACAGCTTACCAACATAACAATAACATTAAAAAAAAAAGAAATAAAATTAAAAGGGTGTTTTATCTTAAGAGTGAAAATATGAGGCTGGCTACAATATTCTTTAGTGCAAAGCACATTGGAAAAAGTTGTGATGAAGTCACTCAACAGTGCTCCACTCAGCGAGCTGACTGCCGTCGAATCAGTTCTACCTCATAGGAACCTTCCATCAGGTTTAAAAGGCTGTCAGATCTTAACAGGAGAAGACTGTCCATTTTTCACCCACAGCAGCTGGGATGGCTGTTTTTCCCTAGCCTTATGCCTGTTCTCCACACAACCTGCCGTGGAGGGGCAATCCAGTGTGGTGGGTAGAGCACATTTCTGAAGCTAGAATGCCTTAGTTCAATCCCAGCTTCCCTATTTGCAAGATATTACTGCCTCAGGAGTATCCTATAATTTATATTGTGGCTGTAACAAAGTACAGTCTACTTGGCGGTTTTAAAATAATACAAATGAAAAAAATTAATAATAATGATAAAACAGTAAACTTAGTATCTTGCCGTTTTCTTAAGTCAGAAGTATGAAATGGGTCCCACTGGTCTAAAATCAGTGTTGGCAAGTCTCTGTTGCCATCTGGAGGCTCTAAGAGAAAATCTGTTTCCTTGTCTTTTCTAGTTCCTAGAGGCTCCTAAATTCCTTGGCTGGTGACTGCCTTTCCTCGTCTTCAAAACTAACACCATTGCGTCTTTCTGTGCCTTTCTTCCATCATGGCATCTCCCCTCCCTCTGACTTTCCAAATTACATGAGATAGCAGGGGCCAAGACAAAACTGTGTTTCTAAGTGAAAAATCGTGGTTGGTGCCACTGACTGTGATCAAGACCAATAATTGGTTTTACACTAAAAAGGAATTACTGAGAAGTATATGCGTCCCCCCTTCCCCAATTCTCTTACTGGCATAATACAGTAGATTCAAGACTGAGCCGAATTTTAAGCACAACATGATAAGGAAATGATTAAAATATTAGGAGAAATTTTAATTTCTTGTGAATTGTGCCAGCTCTCAGAAAATTTCAGTTCCGTTACAATTTTTAAGAACCTTGAAGTTTCATTTAAATTTCTCCTTTTTTTGCTTTGTTTTAACAGATTTTCTTACTACCTGTGGATGCTGCTCTTGATATGGAGAAGATTGAGGAACTGTTTGCTAATCTACACATTGTTAAACGTTCTTCAGAAAAGAAAGAGCCCACTTATCTGCTTGGAATAGACACATCAAAGACTGTACAAGCGGATAAAGGAGGCTTGGCTGCTGTCTTATGTTCTAATGGATCAATCAGAATATATGATAAAGAAAGGTTAAACATCTTACGCGAATTTACCGAACATCCTGGAGTTCTTAATGGAGTGCGGTTTGCAAATTCTTGTGACAGTGTATATTCTGCAGGTGCTGATGGCACTGTAAAATGTTGGGATGCTCGATTAGCCAGTAATAAGCCTGTCCAGCTGTTCAAGGGTTACCCTTCTAATGTTTTCATCAGTTTTGATATCAATTGTGATGATCATGTCCTTTGTGCTGGCACAGAAAAAGTTGATGATGATGCGTTGTTGGTATTTTGGGATGCAAGAATGAATTCTCAGGATTTGTCTACCAGAGACCCACTGGGAACATATTCAGAGACACACAGTGATGATATCACTCAAGTGTGTTTCCATCCCAGCAACCGTAACATGGTTGTGTCTGGTTCAACTGATGGCCTTGTCAACGTATTTGACATTAGTTTTGATAACGAAGATGATGCGCTGGTTACAACGTGCAATTCTGCTTCATCAGTTAGCTATCTTGGTTGGTCTGGGAAAGATTATAAACAAATTTACTGCATGACGCATGATGAAGGATTTTGTTGGTGGGATCTTAATCATCTAGATTCCGATGAATCAATGACACGCTTGAACATCCAGGATGTCAGAGAAGTAATTAATGTGAAAGAAAATATTTTGGACTATTTGATTGGTGGGCTATATCATGAAAAGTTGGACAAACTATTTGTGGTTGGAGGAACAAACTCCGGAAAGATTCACTTACTGAGCTGTACGGCTTCAGGATTGAGCCATGTGATGAGCCTGCAGGGTGGGCATGCTGCTACAGTCCGTTCTTTCTGTTGGAATGCACAGGAGGAGTCTTTGCTAACTGGGGGAGAAGATGCCCAGTTGCTTCTTTGGAAACCTGGAGCCATAGAGAAGACCTTTACTAAGAAAGACAGCTTGAAAATGGAGTCCTCAGTGCATCAGCGTGTGCGAGTTCACAGTAATGATTCCTACAAGAAAAGAAAAAAGCAGTGATGTTAAAGTGCAAGTTTTCTTGCTAGCTTTTATAATTTCAAATAATTGCTTCTGTCTACTACCTATGGTAGACATGTTTAAAACCTGTATGTAAAAACAAACCCATTAGCAAAACCTCCTGGAAAAAATGTTCAAAATAATTTAATTCAATTCTTCACATATTCTAAAATTATTTTGTTAAAGCGATCAATCAAGTATAAAACCAGCAAGTTGGAAGAAAAATTATGTTCTTCATTTTTATAATCCATCTGTTGAGCTAGTAAATGATGGGTTTAAAGAAAAAGCTTTGATAAGAAATCTTTAGGCGTAAGATGTAATAAGACATGTGGTTTGAGTTGTTTTTTTAAGCTCAGTTTTTTTACATTTTAAATTATCTTTCATTTTTCACAAAGCCAAATCAGCCTCTTTTGGCTTCACTTGAGCAGTTCCTGCTTGCTTATTATACATAGATTACATTGGAATATTTAAATGTAAATATCCTAATGACTCTAAATAAAATGAAAATTCTTTTTAGGAATAAAGTGATAGGTATATATCTAAAATAATATGTTTAGTAAGTATTTACTTCTGTATTTTTATTATTGGTTAAACAGTAAAAACAGGTTTTCTGGCTGGTTTAAAGGAAATTAGTTTATAAAAATGAATATATAATAGAATGACTATTTAAAAATATTATAATATTTTGTGATGAAATTTTCTTCCATACTTTTTTTAAAAAATAAAATTTTTATTTTATACTGGTTTACGTAAAAATTCGTATAAATTGTTTTTCACACCAGACCTTTTTCATTTCTTTTACCCACCCATCAAATTGTGTGACCCTCTAATTAATCACCTCTACCCTCTTCCATATGGTTTTATTTATAATGTTGAAAGATGAGTTTTTTGTTCATTTTCCTTTTTATATATTTCTTTTATCTTAGTAAAAACTGATCTTTATAAACATTGATCATCTTCATTTAATCTTCATTCAAAATAAAAATACCCTGTGACTTAGAAATACTGACATAGAAAACATAAATGTTGCCTTAGAACCTTTTACTTGTCTCTAGATTTAGATAATGCTAAGTCTCTTTAGACTTATCTTGGAAACCACTGTGCTGGAGAAAATAATTATTTTTATAAAGAATAATGCAGCTTTGGGCTATTAGCTCAAGGGGCCTACTGGGTAAGGAGTTGTTCTGCCAACCCAAAGACTACTCCTATGCAGTTTATAGCCTCTGAAAGCGTGTGGGAGGGTCAGCGATGAGTAGGTTCAGATGTACAACAATGTAACTCATCTGAGACTGAACAGTAAGTGCTTAATGTATTAAAAAATCTGATCTTTATTTGGAGCAATTAAATTACCAGTTTTTACAATCATTCAAAGCAGAATTGTAGATGTTATTCTTCCTTTTCCCCCTTCTCCATCATTCACAAAGTCCTGCCTTTCTTTGCCCCTAAGTGTACACATGCCCACATTCTACTGCCTTACCTAAGGCTTTCCTCATTTCTCCTATTCCTAATCTACTCTAATTCATTGTCATGACTTCTAAGTGGAACTAGAACATAGATCTGGGATTATGGTAAAAAAAAAACAACCCACATATCTAATTAAGCCTCATTGTTAAAAACCTTTGGTCCAATTTGGTATTTTATTATTTAAGATCTTTAGATTATAACAGAATTCTGTGTGAAATTTGGTTTAAAAAGTTCTGGAAAGATTATATTAATAAAAACAGGAAATTAAATTACCAGGACAACTTTCGGGAGCTGAAAGTACCTAAAATGTAAAAGTTGATAATATTTTAATGTGCATGTTAAAGTACTTGGGTAGTGCGAATGACTAACGTGTTTGACTGCTCACCAAAAGCTTGGCAGTCTGAACCCAACTGGAACTACCTGGAAAGAATGGCCCTCCAGTCTAAGATTCACAAAAACAAAACAACACTCTGCTGGCATAATCCAAAGAGAGGTGCACTGCCAACCCAAAGGCTATATGTCTTCTCTGTGGGAGGAAATGTCAGACAGTCTCGTATGTGATTTAAAACCTCAGAAACCTGCACGGGGGGTTAACTGTGTTGATACTGTCTCAACAATAGTGACAGTATGAATCTGAAAAACTAGCCTCTGAAAATCCTGCAGAACATGCTTCTACTCTAACAAAAATGGGGTCACCATGAGTTCAAGGCTACTTGACAGCAACTGCTTAAGAATACAAGTAAAGGGAAAATTAAAAGAAACAGGAAATGGCGGGGGGGGGCAGGTACACACACAGAAGTTCATTACAAGGGTTTAATATTGCAATAACAGTTTTAGAGGTGAAATTAGTTTAAAAAGAAACCCAAATGAATTTTTTTTCAAAATTTTTAAATAGCATACAACAACACAAATTCTTGTCAAGTTGGAGTCACTCATTGCTGACCCCCCAGAGGGTTTTCACCGGCTGTAAACCACATGGGAGAAGATTGTCCATCCTATCCTTATGGAGCTTTTGTGTTGGCAGTATGACATGCCATCATGCCTTCTGTACTTTACTGCTGCCTGTGTTTTTCACTGCCCATCAAATTCTTGATCAAGTTAAGAGAATTTAAGTGCACAACCTCAGTTCTTGGAGAAACAAAACTATTGAAGATTAGAGATACAGTTCAAGGAAATGGCTCATGTACTTGTAGAGACATTTCCCAGGTCTGTAGGTCAGATCTCAAGAAAAAAGGTATCTGAAGAGGCAGAGTCTTAAGTTGGAATTTCAGAACATTTAATTGTACCCATGGGAAACGGGTAAATACACCAAGAAGTAGCAACTCACACAGAACAAAGAAATAATGCCTTGTTTAAATAGGGTTGTGTCCTTTCTCCGTACCTACTTAATATATATGTTGAGCCAATAATTTGAGAAGCTGGACTCTATAAAGAATGTGTTAACAGAATTGAAGGTGAGCATTCTACATTACGTAGATGATACAACCTTGTAAAAAAGTGAGGAAGACTTAAAAGATTTTTATGAAGAGGATTACAGATTGATGCTTGTTGTGTGCTACTGAGTCAGAACCAACTCATTGCTGACCCTCCAGTGGGATTTCAAAGACAGTAAATTCCTGGAGAGGAGATTGCCTTTCCTTCCATGAAGTGACTGGTGAACTCAAGCCCTATGCCTTTGGAATTGCAGCTTAGCTTCTTAACCAAAAAAAAAAACAAAACACACCTCATGCCACTGGGTCAAATAGGCAGCATAATGATGTAGAAAAGTGTGAAATTGTCAGTTACTTGGATCTACAATCCATATAACAACAGTCAAGAAATCAAAAGCCATGTTGGAGACCTTTCTGAAATGTGAAAGAGAAAGAATGAGATTTTAGCTGTTCCTGATGTCACATTCCTCCAGCTTTTCAAATAATTTACTCAGCATACAAATTGAATAAGTATGGAGAAAGAATATGTAGTGTTTGCTTTTTTTGTGTTTGCACAGCATCCTCTTGGTCTAGGTCTAGATTTCACATGAGCACAGTTAAGTATTCTAGAAATCTCATTCTTCTCAATGTTAGCCACAATTTGTTATGATCCACATAGTTAAATACCTTTGCATAGTCAATAAAGCATAAATAGACTTTCTCTGGTAGTCTTTGCTTTTAGTCATGATCCATTTGACACCAACAGTGACATCCCTGGTGCCATGGCCTTTTCTAAATCCAACTCAAATTTCTGCACTCTCAATCAATCTATTGTTCTGGCTGGTTTTCAGTGTTTGTCAGCTGTATTTTGCTTGCATGTGCTATTAGTGATATTGTTTGATAATTTCCACATTCTATTGGATCCCCTTTCTTGGTAGTAGGAACAAATACCGATCTCTTCCAGGCAATCAATCGAGCAGCTGTCCTTCAAAATAGACTGGTGAGCACATCTAGGGCTTCATCTGTCATTTGAAACATGGCAACTGGTACCCATCAATTCCTGGGGCTTTATTTTTTGTTTTTGCCAATGCTTCCAGTGTAGCTTCAACTTCTTTCTTCATCACTTTTGGCTCTTGATCATATGATACTTCCTGAAATATGTCTAGGTCGGTCAATTTTTTTCTCCCCAATTACTTTTGGTACAGTGATTCTGTGTTTTCCCTCCATCTATCTTCTCCCTCTCTACTGTATCATGCAAGATTTTGCCCATAGCATCTCTCAGTATTGCATCTTGAGGCTTAAACTTGTTTTTCAGCTTGAGAATTGCTGAGCAAGTTATTCCCTTTTTATACTTCAATTCTAGCTCTGCTGATACCATTAAAATATTTTGCTTTGTCCACTTCTGAAAAACAAAAATGAAGTGGGAGGTATAGCACTTCCTCACCTCAAACCTACTACACAGTGGTAGTAATCAAAACAGCATTGGTACAATGGTATTGTACCAAGTGGTACTGGTACAATGACAAGCACATAGACCAATGGAACAGAATTGAGATCCCAGAAATGGACCCAGCTATCTATATTCAACTGATATTTGACAAAACTGGGGAAATAACCACCTCTGCAGCAAATGGTTCTGGCAAAACTGGACTGCTGCTACCTCTCACACCATACACAAATTTCAACTCAAAGTGGATCAGAGACCTGGGTGTAAAGCCCAAAACCAATAAAGTTCGTCAGAGACAAACTGGGATCAAGCTTAGAAGGCCTAGTTTATGATATAAAAAGACTGACAAATACAGCCAGAAATGCACAATATGGAGAGGATACAATTGATGGATGAGACCTTCTAAAGAGTAAATCCCTCTTGTAACTTTTCAGGGTGAAAAGAAAAACTACTGACTGGGAACAAGCTTTTGGCAATACCATCTCAGACAACGGCCTCATATCAGAAGTTCTCAGAATCCTACAATACCTCCACTGGAGAAAGACTGAAAACATAATTACAAAACTGGGCAAAAGATGTGGAAAGAATTTTCAGAGGAAGATATTTGGATGGCAAACACACATGAAGAAATGCTCCAAATCACTGGCAATAAGAGAGCTGCAAATCAAAACCACAATGCGAAAATATCTCTCTCCAGTGGCAGTGGCAAAGTTTAACAGGGTAGCAAGTAATAAATGTTAGAGAGGATGTGGAGAAATAGAAATTTTATGCACTGTTGGTGGGATTGTAAAATGGTACAACCACTCCAGAAGGCAGTTTGGTATTTCTGCAAAAAGCTGAACATAGAAATTCCATATGACCCAGTTATTCCACTGCTTGGAATATACCCTGAGAAAATGAGAACTGAGGCACAAACAGAGACTTGTACACCATTATTTGTAAGAGCATTATTCACCATTGCAAGAACATGGAAAAAGCCAAAATGTCTAACCACAGTGGAATGGATTGAGAAATTATGGTACATTCACATGATGGAATACTACACAGCACACAAAAGCAATGATTTTGTAAATCACTACCCATCTTGGGAGGGACTAGAAAGCATTATGCTAAGTGAACTAACTCAGTCTCATAATGACAAATACAGCATAAAACCATTATTGTAGAAATAGATAACTAGTAAAACGTGTATGAGGATCTAAGCGGGGGTAGGGGTGGGAAAGATTGGTAAGGGAGGGGGTAATCATAGAATCACACAATTTGATGGGTGGAGGTTCAGGAAATGGGAAAGATCCAGTGTGAAAGTGTAAATTTGTAAGTAAACCAGTATAAAATAAAAATGTTATAAAAAATACTTTGCTTTATCTTCTCAAGCTGTCCTTTGAAATCTTCAGTTCTTTTACTTCAATGTCTCTTCCCTTTGTTTTGAATTCTCTACACTCTAGTGCAATTTTCAGAGTCTCTTCTGATATCCATTTTGGTTTCCTCTTTCTCCTCTTTGCTGTGACCTTTGCTCTTTTCATGGATGGTAACCCTTGATTCATCTGGTCTTTGGTCATTGGTGTTTAATGCTTTAAACCTGTTCTTAAGATGATTTTTAAGTTCAGATGGGATAGACTCAAGATCATATTTTGGGACTCACGGACTCCTTTTACTTTTCTGCAGCTGTAATTTGAATCTGCATGTGACTAATTAATGGTTTATTCTCCAGTCAGCACCTGGCCTTATTTTCACAGTTTATATTGAGTTTCTTCAATGATTCCTTCCACAGATGTAATCAGTCTGATTCATGTGCAGTCCATCAGGTGAGGCCATGTATAAAGTCCACCATTGTGTTGTTTTTTTTAAATGGTATTTGCAATGAATAAAATATTGGGTGTAAAAAATTTATCATTCTATTTCTGGTCTCATTTCATTCACCAAGTCCTTACTTTCTGTCTACCATTCCTTCTTCATTATTTCCAACATTTGCATTCCAGTCACAAATTATCATTCATTCATCTTGATTGCATCTTTGGTCAGTTTCAGACTGCAAAATTTGATAAAAATCTTCACTTTCCTCCTCTTTGGCTTTAGCTGTTGGTGGATACATTGGAATAATAGTCATATTAACAATTAACTCTGTGTGAGTATGATAATATCCTATTACTCACAATATTGTACTTCAGGTTAGAACTTGAAATTGCCTTTTTTCCTGGTTTCCATTCCTGGCAGAGTATACCATGTGACTGTGACTCAAAGTGGCCAAAGCCAGTGCATCTCATCTCACTAATACCTAGAATACGCTTGATTCATGCATTTTATTTCATTTTCCACAACTAGCTTTCCACCATTCAGACTTCATATATCCCCTATTCCAGCTCTTAAAGAATGTTTGTAGTTGTTTCTCCTAATTTTGATTGAGTTCTAATCTGGACTCCACCTCTAATACTATAACTACCCATGTTCCTCTGTTGTTGATAGGGTTTTCGGAGATGTGCTATTTAAGAAGTGGATGAGGAAGTGGAAGACCTGTTGCTACTTCTTACATAGAAAACTGCTATTTAAGAAGTCTGCTTCTTAAATGTTGTTGTTGTTGTTATGTGCTGTCGAGTCGCTTGCGACTCGTAGCAACCCTATGTACAACAGATAAACCCTGCTCTATCCTGTGCCAATCTCACTGCCTCTGACACATCCATCCCGATTACCCCAGTCACTGAATCAATCC
>NW_006399854.1:7891495-7893634 GCF_000299155.1 Elephantulus edwardii | reverse complement strand
AAAAAAATAATAAAAAAAAATAATAGCCATGCCAATCATCCCCACCCCCACCCCATGAAGCTTTGTTCTGATCCGCATCTGGCAAAGTAATCCTTCCTTTATACTTGTTCCTAATTTGTGCATAGATTTTATAGCAAATTGCGTATTCTTTTGTTTATATGTGTCTTCTTAACCTTTTTCATTTTAAATAATATGCCATTCTCATTCAGTAAACATAATATCCCATGGTTTATGGAGTTAAAAGACTTAATATTGAAATATTGCCAATCCTACAAACCCCCTCCCTTTCCTCCTTCTTTCCCTTGACCTTACCGGAGATGCTAAGACCCCTTCGTTCCCTCCCCCACCCCGACTCAGTTAATCAACTGAGATCATGGCACTGAATTGGTGATGCTGGGGACACCAGTTGTACGTCTCTCTGAGAGCCTTCAATGCGCTAGGTGAGGTGAATGCTCAAATGGGATGCAGATGTGGGTCGGGATCGAAATTATTTACTCTCTTCTCAGGCAGAGCTTGAGAAAATATGATGCCTGGATTGAATTTTGAAAGAAAAAATGGTTCCCCCAGTTCACTGACAAAGGGGGAGAGAAGGGCAACACTACATAAAATGGGCAGAAGAGGCAACATGTGCAAACATGCCGAAGCATAAAATACGTGCTTGATTTTGATCGTGAGCGTCGGACCCAGGTTTTCCTCAAGTTCCTCTGTAAATGCATTTACAAAACATTTCTTAGGGTGAGCTACCTCTACAGATGGCTCATCTTATGTCTTATTGTCTTGAATTTTTTTCATTGTTAATTCCGAGAACGTTTTACTGTGACAGTTCCTTAAACTCATACTCCTAGGTAATGAGTGAAGTTGCTAATATTACTATTTCTGGAAAAATCTTTCTTAATGCCAGTCCAAGGCCCCACTATTGACTCATCCGGCAGTTGTGTACATTCAGGAACTCTTGCTTCTCAAGTTCCCTTACTTTCTGCATGTTCTGAATATTACCTTGGGAAAACTTTCTAGTTAGTTTTCATTCATCTCTAGTTAACAGCCTATTTGTCACTCTTCTGCCTTGGGTGATGAATGATCCATTAATCATGGCCAAGTTTTCTAGTTTCAATAGCCTTCTGTTGATTAAATAAGACTTGATGTATGAAACGACTGCATGTGCCTTCATTTCTCTTCTCTATCATTAGACACCATCAGGTTGACTTCTAGTCACAGCAACCCTACTAAACAGCAGATCTAAACCTTGCCCTGTCCTGTATCATCCTTACAGCCTTTGCCATGTTCAAACCCACTGTTACTGTGGCAATCCGTCTGGTTAAAGGGCTTCCTCTTGTTTTCTGACCCTTCACCTTTCTCACCTTGATGTCTTTTTCCAAGCACAGGACCCTTTGTGTCAGTGTCAGTGACAATGTCAATTGTGACACAAGGCCCATTATGTCATTATATTTTGCTGAGGAGCATTTTCTCATTTGCTAATCCTCTTACGTTCCCCAGCGTGATGTCTTTTTCAAGTTACAGCCCTTCTGACAACATGCTTAAAAGTGTGTGAACTGAAGTGGCACCATCCTTGCCTCTAGAGAGCACTCTGGTTGCACTTCTCCCAAGGCAGATTTCATTTGTTCTTCTAGATTTGTTTTGATCTTTTGAATCATGTTATATTCAGTACTCTTCACTAACACCAATTCAAAGGCATCGATTCTATTTTGGTCTCCTTTAATCATTGTCCAACTTTCACATGCATACAAAAATATGGCTTGGGTTAGGCATATCTTAGTCTAAAAGCCGACATCCTTATTCTTTATTCTCCTCTCATGTTATTATAGCCATCAAGTCAACTATGATTGTTTGCAACCCTGGAAGTAACAGATCTGAGCCTTGTCCTATCCCACACCATTCTTACAACCTCTGCCGTGTTCAAACCCACTACTGTCTTGTTGACGGTCTTCCTCTCTTTCTCTGACCCTTCACCTTTCCCAGCATGATGTGTTTTTCCAAACACAGGACCCTCCTGACAACATTCCACAAATTATATGAGATGAAGTCTCACTATCCTTGCCTCTAAGAAGCACCTTAATTGCATTTCCTCCAAGATAGACTTGTTTGTTCTTTTTTTTTTAAATTTTTTATTTATTTATTTAT
>NW_006399854.1:7882197-7890615 GCF_000299155.1 Elephantulus edwardii | reverse complement strand
AAAACTTCTCCAATAGAGTAAAAAGGGAAGCCACAGACTGGGAAAAAATATTTGGTAATGATATGTCAGATAAGGGACTTATATCCAGAATTTATAAAATACTTGAACACCACAATAAGTTAAAGGTAAATAATCCAATAGAAAAATGGGCACAGGATATGAACAGACACTTCACCAAAGAAGACATTCAGATGGCCAACAAGCACATGAAGAAATTGTTTGTTCTTTTAAAAGGCAGTCTATGGGATATTAAGAAAACAAAGATGGAGAGGGGATTGAAGCTACCAACAGCTTCATCTTGCTTGGATCCACAAAGAACAGCCTTGGCACCATCAGTCAAGATATATAGAGATGGATTGCTCTAGGAAAAGCTGCAGTTAGGGACCTCTTCAAATTATTGAGGAGTAATGATGTCAGTTTGAGGACTAAAGTGCATCTGATCCAGGCCATGGTCTTCCCAATTATTTGCTATGCATCTGAGAGCTGAACAATGAATAAGGATGATAGGGGGGAAAATTGACGCCTTTGAGCTGTGGTGTTGGAGACGAGCACTGACCATTCCATGGACCACCAAAAGAATAAACAGATATGTCTTGGAGATGGTGCAGCTGGAGTTCTCTTTGGAGGTAAGAGTGATGAGGCTTTGCTTCACATACTTTGGGCATGTTTCTAGGAGACGGACATGATGCTGAGAGGAGGGGGGGATTGGCGAAGGAGAGGAAGATCTTCAACTAGATGGACTGACAGGGTGACTGCTGGAATGGGCTTTTGTGTGTCAGGAAGTGTGAGGATGATGTAGGATAGAACAGGGTTCAGTTCATTTATTCATAGACTCACTATGAATCTTACTTGACTAGACAGCACCTAACAACAACAATGGGTTATTCAGTACTCTTGTCCAGGAGAATATAAAAGTTGTGTATTTTCTTAAGAGTTTTGTGTATAAATAGGATGACTGAGACTTTTCTAGATCTTATAGGAGGGAGATCCAGCATGATGTGTAACCAAATCTCTTTCCCTAGAGGTGTTCAGTAGCTCAACTTCCACAGAGCCCTGGGCTTGGTGTAATTTGATTGTCTCCTGACTAGATATTACTATGATAACTGTCTGCCTAGAAAGCCTTTAAAGTTGGATTTGCCTTTGTATGAGTCTTGGAGGCTGTGTCAGATCTGCATGCCCCCTATAAGTACTTGCCAGTGCTGTTTTCCTCCACTCCCATGGCATTTACTCACACGTCTCTATGGTTGCACATAGGACCTTCTCTGATTTTCTGTTACCATTTCTGACAGCTTCACCAAGTGTCATCACCCCTTGCCCTCATTAGTACATGGGCTTTATGGGTTACGAGCTTCTGGCTTTCCCACATTCGCAGGCCATTCCACCTCCCTAAAGCATATTATATAAAACATTCAAGGTACGTATACAAACTGGTGCTACTTTGCAATGCATACAAAAACATTATTATTAATGTATTATTCTACTAAGCATGTTTAAGTATATGAAGAAGCCTTTTTTCTAGATTTATTTTTTATGCATGAAAAGACATATAAAAGATTACTGCTCTTGTTGTTAGGTGCCCTTGAGTCATCTACAACTCATAGCAACCTTATGAAGACCAGATCAAAGCTTTGACCTGTCCTATGCCATCCTCATGACCTCTGCCATGCTCAAGCCCATTGTTCCAGTCACTGTGTCAGTCCATCTTGTTGAGGGTCTTCGTTTCTTTCTCTGATCCGTCACTTTTTCTGGCATGATGTCTCTATCCAAAGACTGGCCTTTCCTGATAACATACCCAAAGTATGTGAGACGAAGTTTCACCATTCTTGCTTCTAAGGAATATGTTGGTTGCACTTCCTCTAAGAAAGACTTGGTTTTATTGCCAGTGCATGGAATATTCAGCATTCTAGCACCACAGTACAAAAACACCAATTCTTTGTCGTCCTTATTGTCCTACTTGCAGGAGCTCCTTAGTCTTTAAATTGGCATCTTTGCTCTTTAGGACTTTGGAGAGGTCCTTAACAACTAATTTTCTCTATGCAATGTCTATTGATTTTTTTTTTTACTGTTATTACCATAGTTGTTGATTATAAATCTATGTAAAATGAAATCGTTGGCAACTTCAATCTTTTCTCCATCTATCATAATATTCCCAGTAGTCCACTGGTGACAACTTTTCTTGGTTTTGAACCCATGTTGAAGACTTTTGTTTTTGATCTTCTTCAGTAAGGGCTTCAAGTCGTCTTCACTTTCTGCAAATAGGTTTTTTCGTCTGCATAATGCAGGTTGTTGATGAGTCTTCCTTCAACCTTGATTCCACATTTTTCTACAAATAGCCTAGTTTTTCTTGAATAATTTGGCCAGCATACAGATTGAATAGTATGGAGAAAGGATACAACTTTGACACGTTTCATGATTTTAAACCTTGTGATGTTCTCTGTTCTGTTTGAGGAACTACTTCTTGGTCTATTTATATGTTTCACAAGAGAACGTAAGTGTTCTGAGATTCCAAGTCTTCTCAATGTTAGCCATAATTTGTTATGATCCACACAGTCAAATGCCCTTGCATAGTCAATAAATCACATGTAAACGTTTTCCCAGTAGTCTCTGTTTTTATCCAAAATTCATCTGGCATTAGCAATGATATCCCTGGTGCCACAGTCACTTCTGAAGCTAACTTGAATTTCTGGTAGTTCTTTGTCAATGTACTGTTCCAGCTTTTTTTTTTCACCCATGAGATCATGCATGTCTCCCATCCTCCCATACCTCTTTTTTTTTTTATAATAAAATTTTTATTTTAAACTGTTTTACTTGAAGAAGAGTACTGAATATCCCATGGACTACCAAAACAACAAACATGTATGTCTAGGAAAAAGTCTAGACAGAGTGCTCATTGGAGGCAAAGATGGAAAGCTTCATCTTTAATACTTGGGACATGTAGGTAGGTAAGGCTATTCCTTGGAAAATGATATCGTGCTTGGAAAATGGAGAGTCAATGAGGAAAGAAATACTTCCCATGTTGTTTTGACACTGTGACTTTGGAAAGGCCTCAATTTTGTCAGGGATGATGAAGATGGCATAGGACAGAGAAGGGTTCAGGTTAGCTCTTTATAGTCTTTATGAGTCGTACTCAACAAGTATGATCCTGTGTTAACCATCAGAGCTTTGACCTGAATTCATCCGAGGGATATTCCTGTCATTGAATGTCTCTCTGCCATTTGTTTTCTATGACCTGATTTCTGGATGAAAAGTGCGAAATCACCACCTCCCTCATTTTCATAACCCCTTTGGGGGATAAGTAAAACTTTTAAACCATACCCAGCAACATGATCTTTTCTTCATGCAACTATTTTTTTTGCTTAACAATATTTTGAGTACTGACTATATGTCATAGGAAGTTGTGGTGGCATAATTCGTAGGAATTTGTGCTGCTAAATCAAAGGCCATTTATCTATGACAATTTGAATCCATCAGTAGTTCCTCAAGAAAAAGATGGCAAATGTCCTTCTTTGTGGTTTGTTGTTGTTGATTGCCTTCGAGTCGAGCATGACTCATAGCAACACTATGAACAAAAGACCTGAAGCCTTTCTATAACTAATGGCATTTACCAAAGTTCATAGAGTTTCTGGAGGCAACTAGCCTCAGAAATCCAATGGAGAGTCATTTCTGACTCATTGCCCATAAGTTGAGTTGACCACATATGTAGGTGGATACTGTTCTAGGTACATACTACTTTTGACCAAAACGGATAAGTTCTTCCTTTCATATTTTCTGTTATACTAACCTTGATATTAGGAGGCTATACATACATAGAACAAAAATATCCTCATAATCTTGGCCATTCTTTTTTTATTTTTTAATTTTATTTAACTCTTTTTTTATTATTATGCTAGTTTATTTGCAAAATTTGAATACATTGTTTTCCAGATCAAATTCTTCAAATTTCCTTCACTGCCCCACCCAATTATACAACTCATGGTTAATTTCCACCTGCCCCTGCACATCCTCATCCCTCTGCTTCCATCCTCCCTCACCCCTTGGATCCTTATAGTTATTCTACAATAATGTTTTTATACAATATTTGTCCTTGTGGGACTGAGTTAGTTCATTCAGTATAATGCCCTTCATTCCCTCCCATGTTAGATAATAATTTACAGAATCATTGCTCCTGCATGCTGCATGGTATTCCATTGTGTGCATGTAACATAATTTCTCAATCCATTTGTGGTTGGACATCTGGGCTGTTTCCATGTTTCTGCGATGGTGAATAACGCTGCTATAAACATTGGTGTACAAATCTCTGTTTGTGCTTTAGTTGTCATTTTTTCAGGGTATATTCCAAGCAGTGGGATAGCTGGCTCATATGGAATTTCTATGTTCAGCTTTTTGGGAAAGCACCAAACTGCCTTCCAGAGAGGTTGTACCATTTACAATTCCACCAACAATGTATAAGAGTTCCTATCTCACCACATCCTCTCCAACATTTATTACTTGCTGCCCTGCTAAATTTTAATCTTGGCCATTCTTGAGCCAATTGTTTCAGCTGCTGTGCTGATTCATCTTGTTGAATATAGTCTTTTTTTTTCCCCCTGGCCTTCCACTTTCCCAAACATAATGTCCTTCTTCAGGGACTGATCCTTGCTGGCATGTTCAAGGTAAGGCTCAGCAACCTCATTTCTAAGGACTATTCTGGCCATTAGGAGGAGGGGGAATTGAAAGCAAAGAACAGATTGTTAACTGAGCCTGAAGAGGAAATGGAAGCATCTACTGTTGCCAACATTGTAATTGGTGCATCTTAAGTAAGACGTTTAAACATATTTCAGTGGTTATATATGAGCATGATTGCTATTTTCAATGTAATTAGAGGGAAGGCAATATGCTGCCTCATAGCATATTGCGGAAGGAACACCAGTGGCACAACAATTAAGCTCTCAGCTGCTAACTGTAAGATAGTAGTTCAAGCCCAACAATGGCTCCTTGGGAGAAAGACGTGGGAATCTTATCCCCAAAAAAGTTTACAATCTAAGAATCCTGTGAGTCTGTTCTACTTGTTTCATGGGTCTCTTAAGTCTCAGGGAGCCCTGGTGGCCTAGTGGTGAGAAGCTGTGCTGCAATCCCAAAGGCACACAGTTCAAGGCCCCCAGACGCTCTGCAGAAGATTGTGCGATCTCCTCCTGTGCAATTAACTGCCTCTGAAAACCCTCTGGAGGGTCAGCTATGAGTCGGTTCCTACTCAATGGTACGCAACAACTGTAAGTCTGGATTGACTCAATGCCACTTAACAGCAACATATTTCAGGAGAGTCGGTAGCAATGGGACTGTTGGTTAAGAGTTAATAGAGTTATGGGGGGCAGTTGAGGGTATAATAGAAGAGAAAGTAATTTGAGATCTATCTCAAGTCTAGTTTGCAAATCTGGCACTGTCAATTCCTAGCTATGAGACCTTCAGTTTGCCAATTGTCTTTGGTTTAAATGTGTCCCCCCCCCCAAAATACATGTTTAGAAATGATGATGTAATGATCTTCCATGGTCTGATAAATCCTTGGAGAAGAGTAGAATATAATATTCCCTAAGGGAGCTCTGGTGGCAAATCAATAGAGTGGTGCTACTAACACAGCAGTCATGCTTCTCTACAGGTTCAAATCCACCAGCATCTCTGTTGTAGAAAGATGGGTAACCTCTTGTGTAATTTATAGCTTCCAAAAGATTCATGGTCAGCCATGAATCAGCTCCAACTCCACAGCAATGAGTGAAGTATGCATCAATCCCTAATCCACTCACAACACTAAGCAGATATAAGGGGAGTTCCCCTAATGTGTGGCCTATAACCCTCTTATCTTACTGGTAACCAAAAGGAAGGAAATAGAACTGAGTAGTACAGGCTTCTTTTCCCCCTTGTATTGTTTGTTACTTGAGGCTACAGATGCTGAAAATGGCATATCTATTCTGGTTCTTGCTGCAACCATTCTTATTGAACCATTCATTGCAACCATTCTTACAAGCCACTTGTTTTCTTACTATTTTCATTGAACTCAACAGAGAATTAAAGAGATTAAATACAGACAAGACAGATTATTGTTAACTTTATTGTTGTGACAGAGTAGAACAGCCCTATAGGATTTTCTTGGATGTGAAATTTACAGATGTAAGTCACCTGGGAGTATCCCTGGGGTGTTGTCTTAGTACATTTTATTTCTAAGAGATGAAAGTGGGGAGAATGTATCAGGGAAGTACGAGGATGTCGGTCTCATCAAGAGAGAAGAGTTGCGAGGCGAGGATGTCCTTTGGACCCAGGTTCCTGTGTTGGCAACATCTTTCTTGTTTGTAAATTTTTTTTTTTTTTTGTAAATATTTTTAAATTGTGATTTTAATGAAGATTTGCAGAAAGGCTGGGTTTTCGTTCATTCATTGTTGAACAGTTTCCTCCCTTTCTCTCCCTTTCCCTTCTCCTAGTCATTTGCAATGCACCTCTTTTCCAGATAGGAACACCTCTGACACAGGCAAGACACATGGAAATCTCGAAAGAACACCAAGTCCACAGATGTTGAAAGGCGATGAGAGGTTTTTCTCAGAGCCACAAAAAAATCTTCTTTTGCACTGGCATCTAGACTTCAGACTTTTAGCCTCTTAAATTGTACTGTTATGTGCCGTCAAGTTGGAATTGACTTGTAGCTGGCCCTTCAGTGGCAGGGGAGGAGATTGCCCATCCTTCTCAGGTGGAGCAGCTGGTGGGTTCAGGATTTCAGCACAATTTCTCACCACTCAGCCACCAGAGCTCCCTCTTAAACAGTGAGAGAATAAACTTCTCAATTCCAACCGTGGACTAGACCTTCAACTGTGTATATGCAAGTTCAAATTGAAGCTGAAGAAAATGAAAGTCCGTAAGAGCTGTTGTTGTCGTTAGGTACCGTAGAGCCAAGTATGACCCATAGCAACCTTAAGAGCAACAGATCTGAACCCTGTCCTCGCAGTGCCTGACACGCCAGAACCCGCTGTGTTAATCCACTTGATTGAGGGTCTTCCTCTTCTTTGTCAATGCTCAGCCTTTCTGAGGATTCCTTTTTAAGGAATAGCCCTCCTAGCAACATGACCAACCTTTGTGAGGCTAAGCTTTATCATTTTTTGTCTCCAAGGAACACTCTGGCTGCACTTTCTCCAAGACATAACGATTTGTTCTTTGGGCCATCCATGGATCTTCATCAACACCACAACTCAAAGGCATAATTTCTTCTTCTGTCATCCTTATTCATGGTCCAGATTTCAGATGCACAGCAAGTGATTGGAAAGACCACAGCCTAAGTCATATACACCTTAGTCCTCAAACTGATATCATAACTCCTCAATAATTTGGAGAAGTCCCTGACTACAGACTTTCCCAGTGAAAGAAGTCTCCTGATTGTCTCACTGCTGATAACAAGGGTGTTGATTATGAATCCAATTAAGATGAAATTGTTGAACATTTAAATATCTTCATCTAAAAAAAAAAATAAATATCTTCATCTATCTATCAGCCCAGTGGTAAGAATTGTTTTTTTTGTTTTTATTTTTTATGTTGAGATGAAGTTCACATTGAAGGCTGTATTCTTTGACCTTCTGCAACAAGTGCTTCAAGTCCTCTTCACTTTCAGCCAGCAAGGCAGGTTAATTATGAGTCTTACCACATTCTTTTTCATAGAGTCTAGCTTCTCAAATAATTTGTTCAGTATACAGCTTGAATAGATATGGAGGGACAATACAATCCTGATGCACACCTTCTTAATTCTAAACCATGTAGTGTTCCCTTGCTCTGTTTGCACAATTTCCTGGTCTAGGTATAGGTTTCACATGAGTACAATGGAGATCTCTGGGATTCCCATTCTTCTCAAAGTCAGCCATAACTTGTTATGATCCACACAGTCAAATGCCTTTGTAGAGCCAATAAGCATAAATAGACATTCTTCTGCTATTCTTTACTTTCACAGTATACATGTGACATCAGCAATGATATTCCTGGTTCTACTGTTTCTTCAGCGGTATTTTGCTTGCATATAATATTGATAGTTTTTACATAGTAATGTTAAGAAATAGAAAAAACCTATGACGTATCAAGTTCTGTAAATATAGAGTCCAATTTTTAATTGGCATATGAGTAATTAGTTTGTTCTGTAGTCAGCCCTTGGCCTTGTTTTGCCTGCAACAATGGACTTGAGGAACAGCAGAGACTGTGAGGATGGAACAGGATTGAGCAAGGTTTCAATTTGTTTCACATAGGGTAGCCGTGAGTTGCAGTCAACTTGACAGCACTTAACAACAACATCAGATAAATAAGATAGGTGAGCTTGAATGCACACCCATGTTTATTGCAGCTTTGTTCACAATAGCAAGGAGTTGGAAACAACCTAAGTGCCCATCAACAAACGAATGGCTAGAGAAGCTGTGGTAT
>NW_006399854.1:7880024-7881387 GCF_000299155.1 Elephantulus edwardii | reverse complement strand
ATAGAAAAAAAAAAAAGATAGGTGAGCTTGAACTGCCTATATTTCTGTCAGTAGTTGAGCGCTTAACAATTATGCTCCCAAGGCTCTTGACTGAGGCACTTAAGATAGATATTTAAGTAAATAAGATCTACATCATCTCTTGAAGGAAGGAAAGCATCTGAATAAAGAAGCAGAAATTGAAGAAAGAATTGACATATCTAGTGGGAGAGAATTTCACAAGCATTATCTAGAGGGAGAGTAAATAAGACACACTTAGGGGACAAAAAGAACATGGGTGTGTGTGAAAAGATGAGTTGAAAGGTGAGAAGGAGAGACATTGTGCGGTTTCAGCAGTAGCCTAAGGGCACTAGATTTTAGGCATTGTGTCTTTGGCTAGGTTCAATAGAAAACCAAAACAAATACGTACTTCTTCACACACACAAATTTATCTCAAAGAAATGACACATGTAGTTGTATTGCCTAGCAACTCCAAGACATTAGGTCAGGCATCAGGCTGGAAGCTCCTTGAGACTCACATACCTGCAGGAATTGACAAATCCAAGATCAGCATATCAGAGTGCAAGCTGCTAGCTCAAGTATTGCGGAGTCCAGTGAATTGGATAGGTGGGTAAGATGGGCAGGCCACTGGTTCACAGGCTATGGAGGCTGACAATTCCCAAGAACTAGAGGCCAAAGGATGACAAGCAAGATTCATAACAACCCAATGGACTTTACTAGAGTGTGTATATATATTCTCTCTCTCTCTCTCTCTCTCTCTCTCTCTCTCTATATATATATATATATATATATATATATGTATATTTGTGTATATATATGTGTGTGTATATATATATATATGTATATATATGCGCATGTATGTATGTATATGTATGTATATTTGTGTATATATATGTATATTTGTGTATATATGTGATGTATATTTGTGTATATATATGATGCAATATACCCCTTTTATCATACAAGTTGTTAATCAGTTGATCCGACCCTAGAGGATGATTATATTGTTACATTGCTGCCAAACTGTATCATTACATAAACTTTCCAAACCACTAAGAATCATAACTTAACCAAGTTGACAGATGACTTTAACCATCACAATTATTTAAGTCCGGTATTTTACTTAACAGGTTGTTGCTGTTATGTCCTGTCGAGTTGCTTGCAACTCATAGGGACAAGAGCTCTAAATCCTGCTCTGTTCTGTGCCAACCTCACTGTCTCTGACACACCCACACCCAACACCCCAATCACCAAATCGATCCATCTCATTTAGGGTCTTCCTCTCCTGTGCTGTCCCTCCACTCTCCCAAACATGATGTTGCTCTCCAAGGACTGGTCCCTCCTTACAACATGCCCAATGTATGTC
>NW_006399854.1:7877553-7879689 GCF_000299155.1 Elephantulus edwardii | reverse complement strand
GTACCTCTGGGATTGCAGTGTAGCATCTTGCCACTAGGCCACCAGAGCTCCCTGACAGCTGACTTTCTCAACGTAATTCGTCTCTTTAATTTCCTGGCTACTGGTAAAAAGAGTGTTGACTGTGTAGCCAAGCAAACTAAAACTGTTAACTATCTCAATCTCTTCACCATCCATAATGATGCTGCCAATTGGCCTAGTGGTGAGAATCTTTGTTGGCTGCATAGTATTCTATAACATGTATGTGCCACAATTTATTTTATTATCCCCCTCAACTGATACATATTTAGGTTGGGGTTTTTTTGTGTGTGTGAGTGAGTTGTTAAAATGCTGTAATGAATGTGTTTAGTGAATGAGAAGAGTAGGAAATATTTCAAGGAATAAGAATTTTTAAGGGAAAACTTTTTAATAATTTATGCTTAACATGAACTCCTGAAGGAAATAAGATACACTTAATGTAAAATATTTAATATGTTCTAATAAACAAACTTGAAAAGCACTAAAACCCTAAAGGAAAGAAACGAGGTGAAAAATACCCAGAGACTATGTGCAGAAAAAGGAATACAAATGACTACTAAACACACAGAAAATAGTGTAACTGTTTTAGTTCTGCGATTAAAGAGATGAAAGTTATAATTAGTTGTAGATTTTCGTTCTATTAATTTTTATCAATATGAGAAAGTGGATAGTAGTGTTACACCTATGATAGAACTTTATCAAGAACATAAAAATGTTCATAGCTTTAGACCATTCATTTTAGTATTGTAAATTGTTGCCATCATTGTTTTTTAGGTGCCATTGAGTCGATTACAACTCATGTCTTTGTTGTTAGGTGCCGTGAAGTTGAGTATGACCCATAGCGACCCTATGAACAACATATCTGAACCTTTTGCTGTCTTGTGCCATTTTCACACTTCCTGACACACTAGAGCCCATTGCATCAATCCATCTCATTGAGATTCCTCCTGTCTTTTGCCAACCCTCCAACTGTCCAAGCATCATATCCCTTTCCAAAGCATAGATTCTCATGACAACATTCCCAAAGTGTTTGAGATGAAGCTTTATTATCTTTGCCTCTAAGGAGCACTCTGGCTGCACTTTCTCCAAGATACATTTCTTGTTTTGGCAGTCACTGGAGTATTTGGTACTGTTATCTAACACCACACCTTAAAGGCATCAATTCTTCTCTCACTCTTATTCATTTTCCAGCTTTCAGATGCATAGCAAGTGATCAGAAAGACCATGGATTGAATGAGACACACCTTAGTCCTCAAACTGAACATCATTGCTCCTCAATAATTTAGAAAGGTCCTTGACTGCATAATTTCCCAGTGCAATAAGTCTCCTGATTTCCTGACCGCTGGTACCAAAGGTGTTATCTGTGGATCGAAGTAAGATGAAGTTGTTGACAGTTTTGATCTTATCTCCATCTATCATGATGTTACCTATCAGTTTAGTGGTAAGAATATTTGTCTTTTTTTTACTGTTTTATAGAAATTTTAAAGATATTTGCATTTTTGTGTGTCTTCTTTTTAAATTTAAATTTTATTTTATTATTTTGTGTTCGTGTACCATCAAATTGGATCTGACTGGTACAGGAGGAGATTGTCCCTCCTTTTCCAGCAGAGCATCTGGTGAATTTGAACTGAATGCCTCTGGGATTGCAGTGTGTGTCTCTTTTTTTGTTTTATTTAAATTCATTATTAATTTCAGTAAAAATTTACAGAGACTTTGGATTTTCATTCATTCATAGTTACACTTTTCTCCCCTCCCAACCCTCCATCCTAGTACACTACCCTCTTGGAAAAGTAAAAGAAAAATTCTTTCATTGTTTTACAATCCCTCCCCCCAGGTCCACTCCACTATGTAGCCTTCACTGTAGACTCCTGTCATGACAAAAATACCTAATCACATATCCCTTTTAAACAGTTTTCTCCCTCATCTGTCTCAATGCAGTATACATTGTTGAACCCATCTTTCTCAGTCTCTCCCCAACCCCAAGGTCAGTCCTGTTTTACAACAGTGGTACCATGCAGTATTTGTCCTTTTATGACTGAGATAGTTCACTCAGCATAATGTCCTCCAGAGTCACCCATTTGAATAATATTGCATGAGTTCCTTGTTTTTCAATGCAGCATA
>NW_006399854.1:7862515-7875818 GCF_000299155.1 Elephantulus edwardii | reverse complement strand
TAAAATATAATTATAGAAAAAAAAAAAAGAAAGTTAGGATTTTGAAGCTCCACCTCACATACTTTTGCCATCTGGCCAGGAGAAACTGATCCTTGGAGAAGGACATTATGCTCGGAATGGTGCAAGGACAGGAGAGGAAGACCCCCGATGAGATGAATTGGTACAGTAACTGAGATTGGAATGGATGTAGGTGTGTTGAAGTCGGTGAGACTGGCTCAAGATAGGGCAGGCTTTAGAGATGTTGAACATAGGGTTGCTATGAGTCAGAGGTCACTCAATGGCACATAACAACAACATATAGATTGAATATATAGGGAGAAAGGATACAACCCTGATACACTCTTTCTTCATTTTATTATATTTTGTGTGTGTACCGTCAGATCAGATCTGACTGGTACAGGAGGAGATTGCCCCTCCTTCTCCAGCAGAGCATCTGGTGGATTTGAACCGTGTGCCTCTGGGATTGCAGTGCAGCTTTTTGCCACTAAGCCACCAGAGCTCCCTTTCTTTCTTCATTTTAAACCATATATTGTTCCCATGCTCTGTTTGCACAAGTCTCTTGATTTAGGTGTATGTTTCACATGAGCACAATTAAGTGTTCTGGGATTCCCATTCTTCTCAATGTTAGCCATAACTTGTTATGATCCACACAGTCAAATGCCTTTGCATAGATATTCTTCTGGTATTCTTTACTTTCAGTCAGGATCTATCTGGCATCAACAGTGATATTCCTGGTGCCACTGCCTCTTCTAAATCCTTTTTGAACTTCTGGCAGTTCACTATCTCTATACTGTTCTGGCTATTTTTTAAATGATCATCAGCATTATTTTGCTTGCATATGATATTAATGATATTGTTTGGTAATTTCAAGTATTGATAGTGGTTTTGGAGAAGAATACTGAATATTCCATGAACTGCCAAAAGAATATGTCTGTCCTGGAGGAAGTATGACCAGGATGATTCTTAAAAGGAAAGGTGATAAGACTTTGCCTCATTCTTTAAGCATGTTTTCAGGGAAAAAACCCCACATAATTCTGGGAAAAGTGGAACATCAGAAAAAGAAAAAGAAGACCTTCAGTAAGATGGATTGATACAGTCACTAACAATGAACTGGAACCCATCAGAACTTGGAGGATTATGCAGTAAGGCAAAGTCCAGCTCTGTTGTTCACAGAGTTGTTGAGTCATAGTCAACTCTATCGCACCTAACAAACAACATACCACTTGGGTGAACTCTAGTGGCATAGTCAGTAGAGAGTTGTACTGCTAATCCAAAAGTTGTGCCTCTATGCTGGTTCGAATACACCAATGACTTCCAGGGAGAAATATGGACAATCTTCTCTTGTGTGATTTACAACTTCTGAGAAACTGCTGGAAGGTCAGCTGTGAGCTAATTTTGACTCAACAGCAATGGGCTCAGTTTGAATTTTATATAAGGAAACAGCAGGGAGTCTCAACATCCATTTGATGCAATATGACTGATAACCTGACCACCACAGATTGGTCCAGTAGTGGGGGACTCTCCTAGGATGAGCCAGCATCTTTCTCCCAAGAACTCTAAATGAAGAAGGTAAAGGTGTTCTGGTCTAAATTCTGGTTGATCTCCTAGTGGAAGCAGTGAAAACTGGAGACTTTACCTACCATTTTGCCTCATTTGGACTGATTCTCAGAGAGAGCTTCTCTTCATTTGGAGAGAAGTATTAGGCACAATTTCAGCAAAGGCTTAGAGACCAACAAAAATCCCGTGAAGGCTTTAGAGTTCTGGCACTGATGAGGCTGAATCTATCTTTGTGCCAAATTCTAGCAATTTCTCCCTTAGGAATATACCAGTAAGTCCTGTGTAATGTTCTTGCTAAGGAGACCTGGTAGCACAACAACTAAATGCTAGACTGTGGTTCGAACACACAACTCTGCAGAAGAAAGATATGCCAGTGTGTTCCCTGAAGACCTAAAGCTTTTGAAAGCCTTTGGAACAGATTACAATGAGTTGGACTCAAAGACAATGGTTTTGGTTTTTCAGTAAGGTTCCTATTAGGAGTCCTGATGGTGTGATGGCTCCAGCATTTGGCTATTTACTGAAAGACTGACTGTTTGAACAAACACAGAAACTTCATGGTAGAAAGACCTTATGACCTGCTCCCCTAAAAACTACAATCTAGGAAACAGTATGAGGTAGTTCTACTTTGTCACAGAGGGTTGCTGTTGTTATGTCCTGTTGAATCAACTATAACTCTTAGCGATCTGAAGCCTGCCCTTTCAAGTGCCAACAGCATTCACATGGAGGTAGTACGAGCCAAAAATCTACTCAAAGCCACCTAGAAGTAGTAACAAGGTTCTTACTGATCCAACTAATGAAATAGAGTCTCAGATTCTTTCCAGTGCTTGAATATTGCAGTACACAGAATGCCAGAGAAAGTGGGTCTTCTTGTTTCCAAATCTGAAGAGATACAATGGAGAACTAGAACTGGTGGAAGGCAAAACGTGATACTAGTTGAACATTAATTAAGTGGAAAGACAGAACTTATATGAACTACTTTGGTTAGTTCCTGGGTTATGGTCACACACACACACACACACACACACACACACACACACACGTGTCAAGATAAGAGTGAACAAGAACTCTATGTGTTAAGTTGCAGACTAAGTAAACATCTCCTCTTCCCTTCCTAAGGATCCCTGGTGGAATGTTAAATAGTGTGGTGGACTATTAGCTGAAAGAAGGGTTCACCATCTCCTCCAAGAAAGATTTTTCTTAAATATTTAGAGCTTTGGAAACCTGATAGACAGTTACCATGAGTCAGAACTGACTTGACAATAGCAATGGATGGGTCTCCCAAACTGTTTTTTCTTTTCATTTTTCTCTCCTAGTCCTAAACATAAGAGGGCTCTGGTGATCTAGTGGGTAAGGATCTGTGCTACCAACCTAAATTCAAGTGATTTTGAATCCTTGAGATGCTCTGTGGAAGAAAGACAAAATCCTCCTGTGTGATTTACAGCCTGTCCAAACCTGTTAGGGGTCAGCTATGCGTCGGTTCTGACCTAATAGCACAGAACAACAAGTCTTCGATTTAGGGGGTTTTGGTGGCGTAGTCCATAGGGAATTGTACTAACCTAATGATAGTACCTTTCTGGCAGTTCAAATCCATCAACAGTTCTGGGAGTGAAAGATGGACAGTCTCCTCTTGTTCAATTTACAGCCTCAGAAAATCCACTGATTTAGACTGGTGTTTGAGTTTTGAGTCACGGATAAAACATTGAGCTATGGGTTCCTACAATACTATTGTTAGCCCTGACCGTGACATTTTTATCATTAGAATGATTCTTTTTTTATATAATTTGGTGAGAAAAATTTGTATTTAGAATTAGCCAGCTGGACTCAGTTTAGATGATGCCAGTTTTGTTGGCAACATACAAAGCGTCAGTCAGGAGCAAGTCGGACATAGGCCTTCTTCTCTCCATCAGGCCTAATCAAAGTGTTGACCTTAGCCACATAAATATCATAGAACTTCTTTACAGCTTAATTTGGTGCTTGTTGACCTTGACATTCACAATGAACACAAGTGTGTTGTTATCTTCTATCTTCTTCACGGTTGACTCAGTGGTCAGGGGAAATTTGATGATGGCATATTGGTCAAGCTTGTTTCTCCTGGAGCGCTCTTCTGGGGGTATTTGGGCTGCCTCTGGAGTCTCAGCGTCTTAGGCCGCCGGAAGGTGGGTTATGTGTGAATCTTCTTTTTTTTTTTTGGTTGTGGATGCCCTTCAGGACTGCCTTCTTGAGCTTTAATGCCTTTGCTTTGGCATTTGGGAGAGGCAGGGGCTTCCTTCTTTGCTTTCGGCGCCATCTTCATAGAAAGCCCGTTATATATATTTTGTCATTTGGGTGAAAGCTTAAGAAATATTAATTTTCCACTCAATAATTTATACACTTTTTGCTTCATGGCATTTGTTGCAATCCTATAATGATAATCCTAAATATGCCATTGTTATTGTTCACCATCAAGTCAGAACTGACCCATAGCTGACCCTCCAGTGGGTTTTCAGAGGCAGAAAATTGCATGGAAGGCGACTGTCCGTCCTTCCTCCACTAATATGTAATATGTTTTATTTATATTTTAATTTCCCAAGAGCACAGAGCATATTCCTAAATGTTTGTGACTAATGAGAGACTGATTAAATAAAATAATAAAAATTTTCATGGGGATGTTTTTATATATTAAATGTCTAAGCCTCATTAAATGTTCTGACCATATATGATAATTATTCTTGAAATTGATCATAGTTTGCCTATAAATCTGTTGATTTTTTAAAAAATTTTATTAGTTTTAATGAACATTTACAGAGATTTTGGGTTTTCATTCATTCATTGTTGCACTGTTTTCTCCACCCTCCTCCCCAGTTCGTTCTTCTTTCCCCCAATGTCTGTTTTAATTGTCCAATTGCCACAGTGCTTGTCAAAGCCAGTTCTGATTAATCTCCTTTGTCAGTGTGTCCCTTGCCATTCCCTATCACTCGTCCCTGAGAGAGACTTCACCCTGATTCATAAGGAAAAGGGGATGGCGTATTCTCTTAGCTACTTCCTGCTGAAAAGGGACGCTGTGGGTTTCAGGAAATCTGTTGATTTTTAGCTAATTATAATATTTTTCTTCTTAAGAGTCAAGACAGCTACGATTGCCCTCCCACCTTGAAAATTTCTTCCAATACTTGCTTTTCAAAAATACTTTTTTCACAAATACTTTGTCCCAGTTGCTAACTGATTTGCTAACTGGGTCAGGTCATCAACCTTCTAAGTCTGTGCCTATAAGCTTTCTTGACTTAGGAAATCACTATTGCTTCTATCATTTTTTTCCAAAGCTCTTTCAATCTAAATTCTCCACAAATCTACTCATGATTAAGAAGAAGGCTGATTTGTATCCAACTATAACTGAACTCTACCAACAAAATCCTCACCAAAGAAAAATAATGGGATGGGGAGGGGGCATTCTTTGTTTATTTGGATAGACCTAAGTATCAAAGGAATGGGTTGGGAAAACCTAGGATGAGATGGATAGATACAGTGACTGGGATAATGAGGGCAGGTGTGTTGGAAATGGTGAGATGGCTCAGGATAGAGCAGCGTTCAGAGCTGTTGTACACAGGATCACCACATGATACAAGCAACTCAATGGCACATAACAACATTCAGCACTATCTACAAAGCAGAAAGAGAAAAGACAGTGCAATAGTTTAGAAATTCCAATGCCTATTTTCTGTTCTTAATCTTCACTGTCTTCCGCTTACTAGCTCTATGACCTTCAAAAAAGGAACTGAAATATGCTGTACCTCAGTTCCTGTTGCTATAAAATGGGATAATACTGATGATGTCAATAAGTTACTCTGACAATTTAACAACATAATAAGTATAAAATCCACACAAGCATTCCATAAATGAGAGTTTGTGTTGTTGATGATGAAAGACTTGGTTCACTGTTTCTACTTTATCTACATTTGTAGAGAAGTAGATGGACTGGAACAGTATATCATCCAGAACTGCCAGAAATACAAGCTGGGTTTAGAAGAAGTGGTGGCACTAGAGACATTATTGACAATGATGAATGGATCTTGACAGAAAGCAAAGAGCACCAGAGAAATGTCTATCTGTGTTTCATTGGCTATGAAAAGGCATTTGATTTTGTGGATCACAACAAATTGTGGCTAATCTTGAGGAGAATGGGAATCCCAGAACACTTGATTGCGCTCATGCAAAACCTATAGTTGGACCAGGAAGCAGTCATCAGAACAGAGCAAGGAAACACTGCATGGCTCAAAATCAGGAAAAGAGTGTATCAGGGACATGTCCTATCTTCATACGTTTTCAACATATATGCAGAACAGATCATTTGGGAGGCTGGACTTTATGAGGAGGAATGTGGCATAAGGATTGGAGGAAGACTCATCAACAACTTGTATTAGGCAGATGACACAACCTTGCTTGGTGAAACTGAGGAGGGCCTGAAGCCCTTGCTTCAGAAGGTCAACGATTGTAGTCTTCAATATGGATTGAATCTCAACATCAAGAAAAATTTCAAGGGGAGCTCTGGTGGCCTAGTGGCAAGGAGCTGCAACTACAATCCCAGAGGCGCATGGTTTGAATCCACCAGATGCTCTGCCGGGGAAGGAGGGACAATCTCCTCCTGTACCAGTCAGATCTGATTTGATGGTACACTCACACAAAAATAATCAAATAAAAATTAAAAAAAATTAAAAATAAAAGAAAAAGTTCTTACCACTGTGCCAATTGGCAGCACCATGATAAATGGAGAAGAGATTGAGGTTGTTGACAATCTCAGCTTGCTCGGCTCCACAATCAACAGTCTTGGCACTAGGAATTAGGATATAAAAAGATAATGAATTGCTCTGGGAAAATCTTCTGTTAGGGACCTCTTCAGAGTACTGAGAAGCAACAATGTCAATCTAGAGACTAAAGTGCACCTGATCCAGGCCATGCTCTTCACAATTATGTGCTATGCATCAGAGAGCTGGACAATGACTAAGGATGACAGAAAAATAATTGATGCCTTTGAGTTGTGGTGTTGGAGAAGAGTCTTTAACATATTATGGACCACCAAGAAAACAAATAGATCTGTCTTGGAGAGGGTAAAACCAAGTTTCTCCTTGGAGGCTAGGATTTTGAAGCTCTGTCTCATGTACTTTGCAAATATGGCTAAGACAGACTAGTCCTTGGAGAAGGACATTATGCTCAGAAGGGTAGAGGGATCACAGTACAAAAGAGGAAGACCGTGGATGAGATGGATTGATACAGTAACTAGGGCAATGGGATTAGGTGTGTTGGAGTCAGTGAGACTGGCTCAGGACAGGGCATACTTCAGAGCTGTTCTACATAGGGTTGCTATGAGACGCAAGCCACTCACAGCACACAACAACAACAACAACATACAAGATTGTTTGTGTTGTTCTTAACCTTTAAATTTTCACCTTATCATTATTTTGCCTCTTTATAACATTTTAACAATAATTTATCCTATGTTGTTGTTGTTTGCCATAGAGTCTTAACCAAACTCTAGCTGATACTCTAGAGGGTTTTCAGAAACAAAGCATTTTAGGAGTTTGAGTATCTGTCTCCAGCTGAGCAGCTGGTGGATTTGAACTGTGTACCTTTGGGATTGTAATGCAGCCTCTTATCATTACAAGGCCACCACTACCAGACTTCTCTAGATTTATCCTACTGCCATAGATTTTTATTCACTCATTCATTGCCTTTGAGTCAGAAATGACTCATAGCTGACTCTCCAGCAAGTCTTCAGAGGCTGTAAATCACACAGGAAATTGTGGATATTTCTTCTGTGCAACTGCTGGTGGATTTGAACCTCCAGTGAGGTACAGCTTTGGGTTAGCAGTTGCCAAACATTATTGATATCTTAACCTGCATGTTTTCCATGATAGATTGAGAATTCTAGATGTAACGTTTAACTATAGACGGGATTTTCTAAAAATGTAGGCTTGATGTTTTTAAGGGACACAGTAAAAATAACCTACTTTAAAAGCAGCAGCCAGTTTGCTAAAGAAGACTTATTTTCATGTCTGGTAGGTCATTGTTTTTCTAGGGAGACTTCCACAATCCTCTACATGAAATCCTTAAGAACATTTGCTTTGAGTCTGGATTAGAAAACAATAACACAACAATTCCAAGAAATAAATCCAACACATACCCATAAATTAGACTTCTTGATGAATTACAATAAAAATATTTTTTTAACTGATCTTATTTTTTTATTTGTTAAATGAAACTATTGGTAGGTTTTAAGATGAGTTCCAGGGATATTTTTGTATAAGGTTTAAAGATTCTTTCAGGGCAATAGTTTCAGAGGTTTATTCACTTCCCATGGCTTGATTAGGTATCATTGTCATGACAGGAGTCTAGAATGAAGGCTGCATAGAGGAGTGGACTTGAGGGGAGGGAATGTATAACAATGAAAGAATTTTTCTTCTACTTTCCAAAGAGAAGACCAAGCTGGGGAGGGGGAAGGGTGGGTGGGGAGAAAAGTGCAACAACAAATGAATGGAAATCCAAAGTCTCTGTAAATTTTCATTAAAATTAATAATAATTTAAAAAATTTAAAAAGTGTGGAGAGTTCATGAGCATTTTAAATTCTATTCTGCATTTCCTACCCTTTTGATGACGATTCTCTGCTAAGGAAGCGTTGTTCAGAATGCTGAGTGATGGTACCAGGGCGTCATTTAGCTCTAGTCTTATGAAAAAGAGGCAGTTGTCATTGGAGGCAATAGTTGTATATCCATATTCTTCTCCTAGTTATAACTCTCCTTTGTGGACCATCCCTAAACCAGGCATATTTTACATGATTTCAGAAGACTAGAGTTCATCCAAAGGCTTCACTTCGTTAAACCCTGAGAATACCTCAGATTCGTGGCCTAAGTTTAAAGCAAGTTTTAGAGAAGTTAAGTGACTTGCCTGTGCTGGATTATTTAACATTCTGCTGGGTTCAAAATGAAAGAAATCTAACTCCTCGCTTAAAAAAGGAATATTGACTCATACAAATGATACTAGTTCTAGGCGTAACTAAATTCAATAGTCTTGATTATATCATGGGAACTCAGCATTTCAAATATGCGCTCTTGACTGTCTTTGGAATGTGAAAAGGACAAAAGAAGTGGCCATAGCTTCCATCATTTTTACAGTTTAAGAAACAAGAGGTACCCCTTTCTGAGCATTCAGAGATGTTATCTTGTGAGAAATCTCATTGATCAGCTTAGATCATTTACCTCCCTACCTGGGAAGAGGGAAATTCCAGGACTGCCAGTCCCATCAAGCTCAGAAGAAATGACGGAGAGGTGTGGCTCTCACATGAAACAGGTGTGTGTGTGGGAGACATTCATTGCACTAAAGGCTATTAGTACAGTTACTATGGAGTCAGAGGAAAACTATTCTGTGTCTGATTTTCAATGGTTGATTTTTGGAAGTAGATTTCCAGGTTTTTTCTTCCAAGGTGTCTCAGGAGGAACTTGAACTTCTAACCTTTCAGTTAGCTGTTGAGCATGCTAGCCATTTCTATCATCCAAGGAAAGCATACTGATGCCAGACCATGATTAGAGGCAGAGTTAGAAAGAAACTCGAGGACCATTGGCATTCTCTGATCTTGGCCTGGAGGTTGCAGTGGGAAAGGGAAATAACTGAGAGCAGAAAAAAGATCTGAGCCTCTTTTAAAGGAATATAAATTAGAAATGCAAAAGCTCTGAAATTAAGTCAAGTCAAATAACCATTTTTTACTTTTAGAAGTATATGAGTATTGCAAAATGCAAATTCCAGCTATTGCTAATGAATGCTTCCACACACATTCTATAATTTAGGTGCAAGTGGATTGAAAGGCATGCTTCTGGTTTCCTTCCTGTGACAGTGGGTACACTAGAATAAAATTTTGAGGAATTAAGAACACGGAAAACTTTATTGGCAAATTTTTATATGGGTAAAACAATATTACATATAAGGAGAAACTAGATGATTTGGGCAATAAGTAGTATTTATTCAATAGTTAACCTCATTTAAATCTACTGTTTCTTCTATGAGCTAGGAATTATCAGTTTGCTAAATTACAGTGGAGGAGACCAAGGTTTTGTTGCTATTGTTAGGTTCCATGAGTACCAAGATTTTGAGGGCTGAGTAATTTGCCCCCTGGGTGTCTGAGTTGAGATTAACTAGGTGTTTCTGATTCTTAAGCCTGTGCTCTCAACTCTATGCTTATATAATCAGATAGAGCTTCCTCACTGCAATTCACTGTTGTACAGTCGAAACTGACTCATAGCCGCCCTTCCAGTGGGCTATTAGAAGGCTGTAAAATGCACAGCAGGGAGGAGTTTTTCCCCAGCAGTTGATAGTGGATCTAAACCATGAGAAAGATGACTAAGGACTATGCTGCTAGAGATCCCTAGATAAAGCTTGAAGTTCATTTGATTGCTGAATTTGACTGTTTTATAAGCTATTGTTTGCTGTACCCGCTTTTGTGTTTTATTCTGTATGAAATAAAGCCACAGAAGCTAACTATATCCTTCCTCTCATTTCCCCCCAACTCTTGGCCTGAGTAGGTAAAGAGCTGTGCTGCCAACACAAAGTTGGGTGGTTCGAATCTACCAGCTGCTCCAAAGGAGAAAGATAAGCAATCTCCTCCCCTGAGATTTACAGCCTCTGCAAACCTGCTGGAGGGGATACTTGAAATGTTGAGTTCCTTCAACATCATCAGGATTACTGAATTCAGCTATGCCTAGGACTAGTTTCAGTTATATGAGTCAGTGAATTCAATTTTTGACAGCTATTTTGGAATTAGCTTTTTATCATTTACGCACAAAAGAATCCTAAGAAATCCTGCACAAGTAACTTAACATCTCTAAGCCCTACTTTTCACTTAGAGCCTTAACCTGAGGTGTTTTGAGTAAGTACTTTGTGCACCACCAACACCATTACCCTACCCCCAGTAATTAGCTTCCCGATCTACCAGTGACATAGGGACTCTCCCTAGTAATAGTGCAAAGTCCTTCCTGTGGTTGCCATTTCTGGATTGCAGCTCTAACTAACTGCTAGGTAGGCTGCACATCTCAGGAGATTGCTTATCTTTCTCCTTTTGAGCAGCTGGTAGATTCGAACCACCCAACTTTGAGTTGGCAGCACAGCTCTCTACCTACACATTTTAAATTTCAAGCAGTAACTAAGTCCATTAATCACATGGAAAGCCATAAAAAACCCAAAACCAAACAAAACAAAATCTACAGCTCATGAAGCACATCAGAAAACAAGTGTACATTTTGATCCAAGAAAATATCAAGACTGAGGATGTTTCCTACATAAATAAATTTGCCTCAGAGTAATAATATGACACCCAGGTTCCCTTGTCTAACAAGCTGTGTGTATCCTCCTTTTACCAGTGTTCTGTCCTCCTACATTACCACATTTACACCCACAAATCTATGCTATTATATTTCTGATGATATCTTTTCCTGCTGTATTTGCTAGTTGGTAAATTGTTTGATATCATGGCAACTCAATGGTATTTAACAACAATAATAAAACCAATACCTATTCAACCTGTTTGATGATGATTCTGCTTATTATTTTAAACTCTAATTTAACATTCACTGTGCCTTTCTGTCTTATCACATGGTTTGTCCATCAATAGATTCATAACAATCTCAATTTTGATATCTGGAAAATGAATGGCAACACCCAGTGTTTTGTCACATGTTAGCGGTTTCCTAGATGGCTAGAATCAAGAATGGTGTGCAGTAGGGCTGTATCCTTTCTTCATATCTAATCAATCGGTATGCTGAACAAATAATTTGAAAAGCTGGACTTTATGAAGAGGAATGTGGCATCATGATTGGAGGAGGGCTTATCAACAAACTGTGTTATGCAGATGATACAACCTTGCTTGCTGAATGTGAGGATTTGAGATGCTTGCTGTAAAAGATCAAAGACTATAGCTTTCAATATGGATTACATGTTAATATCAAGAAGACAAAAATCCCACCACTGGGCCAAAAGGCAGCATCATGGTAAATGGAGAAAAGCCTGAAGTTGTCAACATTTTGATCTTATTTGGATCTACAATCAATACCCTTGGTACTAGTAGTAAAGAAATGAAAAGATATATTGGGAAAGTCTGCTATTAATACCTCTCCAAAGTACTAAGGAGTAATAAATGATGTCAGTTTAATGATTAAAGCGTGCTTGGTACAGGTCTTTTCAATTACTTGCTATGCATCTGAAAACTGAATAAGGATGGCAGAAGAATTGATGCCTTTGAATTGTGATGTAGAGAAGAATGCTGACTATCCAGTGGACTGCCAAAACACACACAGATAAATCTTGTTGAAAGTACAACCAGAGTGTCCCCTGGAGGGAGGGACGATGAAGCTTTGTCTCATATACTTTGGGCATTTTATCAGGAGGGTCTATCTCTTGGAAAGGTGGAGGGTAAGTGAAAGAGAGGAAGTACTTCAACTGGATGGATTGACACAGTGACTGCAGCAAATGGCTCAAGTACATCACAGTTGGTGAAGATGGCATAGGATAAAACTGAGTTTAGATCTATTGTTCATAGGATCGCTAAGAGTCAAACTCAACTCAGTGGCACCTACCAACAACAAAAACATGTGACTAGAATGTATTTATTTTGATATTACCTAAAGTTATCAGACTAAAGACTTTTTAATACTTATTTGTTCTTTTGGCAGCCCATGGAATATTGAATATTCTCCTCTAATATCACACTTTAAAGGTTTTAATTCTGGCGAGCTCTGGTGGCCTAGAGGCAAGAAGCTGCACTGCAACCCCAGAGGTATGCGGTTCAAATCCACCAGATGCTCTGCTGAAGAAGGAGGGACAATCTCCTCCTGTACCAGTCAGATCTGATTTGACGGTACACACATAAAAAGTAATAAAAATTAAAAAAAAATTTGAAAAAAAAGGTTTCAATTCTTTCATCATACTTATTCATTGTCTATCAGATGAAAAGGATAGAAGCAATACCAGAGATTGGGTAGGGTCTACCTTAGTATTAAACAGACATCCTTGCTCTTTGCCACGCTGGAGAACTTGCCAGCAGATTTCCCTAATGCAATCTGGCCCTAAGATAAGCCTTTGGGGAGCTTCAAATTATCTTTCCAGAAATTAAAACTCAACATCTGAATTAGAACACTGCTCCACCCCTACCACCCATCTCAATTTCTCTTGGGAAATTCTCAAAATAAAAAATGGAAAGGTGTTCCCAGCTCAAGGTCCTGTTCTGGGACAACATCCTCTTTTCCAGGAGCTTTAGTATATCTTTTAATTTCTTGATACTGTAATAATGAGTGTTGATTGTGGACATAAATAAAATAAAATCATTGACAACTTCATCTTTTTTCCATTATGGTGTTGCCTATTGGTCCATTGGTGAGAATTATACCACTAAAGTTAATTGTTAGTGATACAAAAAAACCCATAAAACTAAACTCACTTCTGCCAAGTACATTTTGCCTCATAGTAACCATAAGGGACAGAGTAAACTTCCCATGTTTCCAAAGTTGTACATTTTTACAGTTGGTCTATTTCATCTACCTCCTGCAGAGTGACTGTTGAGTTTAAAATGTTAATCCTTTGTCTAAGCAGCCAAATGCATTACGCGTATATTGCTAATGATGTTGTTGTTGTTGTTATGTGCAATGAGTCGTTTCTGACTCATAATGACCCTATGCACAACAGCCCTAAACCCTGCTCTATCCTGTGGCAACCGCACCCCCTCTGACACACCCATCCC
>NW_006399854.1:7853630-7859333 GCF_000299155.1 Elephantulus edwardii | reverse complement strand
TCGACTGCTGACATTTTTCTTTTGACCAGATGTAAATTAATATTGCAAATAATGTTATTTCTAATTTTGATAGTTTTTGTTTATTATATTGTATTTTGGAAGCAAGAGTGGCATCCACTTTCTAAATAACATGCCTCCGGAAATTCTGTGAACTTTTATAAATGTTGATAGTTGTAGAGGGGCTTCAAGCCTTTTGTTCATAGGGTCGCTATGAGTTGTGTTTGACTCAACGGCAATCAACAACAACAAAAACATATTGTATTTTATTAGATTATCATTCTAACTTTGAAACATGGCTGTCAAAGATGCTAGCGAAAGTGTCAGTTCTGCTCATTGCACATTGTCCTGTTGTTTCTTTGCAAAGGTCTCTTTTGGTGTCACTTGTGCAGAGGGTGAGTTTAATTATAGGGAGCTCTGTTGGCTTAGTGGGTAGAGAGTTGTGCTACTAACTCAAAAGTGGCACCTCTGGTAGTTCAAATCCAACAGCTGCTCTCTGTAGGAGAAAGGCAATCTTTTTTTTTTTAATTTTATACTGATTTATTTACAAATTTTTAATACATCGCATTGTGCAACCTTATTATTAAAACTCCCCCTCCACAATCCCCCCCTTGGATTCTCATACTTATTCTATAATAATGGTTTACGCTATGAGTTGGTTCTACTCAACAACCAGTTTTAATCAGATAATATAATCAACATAACCACTTAACCCAACCCAGAAAATGGCAATAAATCATAAATTGACAGAGATTCACTGAGTGGGACCATTACTGCCAATCCTTGAGAATGAGTAACTTGCACTCTTCCCTGGGAATATCTCCTGTACCATTCTAGGTCGATTGACCGCTGACTCATGGACTGAGTGCCAGATAGCAGTTGTTTATAGTTAGGTGCCATCGGCCATTGAGCCAACTCTCATATAAATTGTTAGTCAAACTTTTATCTTTCTTTTTAAATTTAAGCATAAAATTGTGGCCGTGTGCCATAGAGTCAGAAGTGACCCATCTCCGACCCTACAGTGGGTTTTCAGAGACAGTTAATCAATCACACAGGAGGAGATTGCCCATCCTTCTCCCACCAAGTAGCTGGTGGCCTCGAACTGCAAGGCCTTTAGGATTGCAGTGCAGTATCTTGCCACTAGGCCACCAGAGCCTCCTTAAATAACTGTCCTCAAATCTTCTTTGCTTGCATCCCAAATGGACTGTCTTGCATGATGCCTGAAGTGAATACACCCAAGAGATCTATTGGCTCCCTTTAGAGATCCCTGGACTACAGAATAATTTCTCAATGATCTGCTCATTTCAGAAGAGCCCTAGTAGTTCAGTAGTTATTCACTTGGCTGCTAAAGCTTGGTAGTTTGAACAACTGATTCTGTGAAGGTGTGACATCAGCTTCTGTAAATTTACAGCCTTGCAAACCTATGAGGCAGTTCTACTCTATATTATAGGGCTGCTGTGAGTTGGAATTGACTTGATGGCACCAGGTTTGCTTCTGGTTCATTTCAGTTCCTCAGTCATTTTCCCCCCCTTCAGTCATTTTATAGAAAGTGAAATGATTTTGAAACAAATTGTCTTTATAGAGATTCATAATTTGCAAGCAAAGTCTCCACTCTACTAAATGTGAAATGTTCAAAGCAACAGCTGTGAGCATTTCAAATGTGCACTACTCTTTAACGGCTCAACTGTTGCCAAGGGAAATTGAGTTGGCTTCAAAATCTTCCTTGGTTTTAATTCTGCACTTACCCTCCATCAGAGTGAAGAAACAGGTTTCTGCTTGACTGGGACACTAAACTTTCATGAAGAATGGAATAGGAAATTGCGATGTGGAGATACATGTTTCCTTGAAGCTTAGAACTATATTGGTGTTTTCTTCTAGACATTTTTATAAGAGTAGCATCCACTTTTGAAATAGCTTGCCTCTGGAAACTCTATGAACTTGGAGAAATGATTAAAGTTATACAAGTGTTCAGGTCTTTTGTTCACAGGGTCGCTGGGGGTCGTCTAAGACTCATGGTTCTCAACAAGAAGAAGAGAGAGCTCTGGTGGCCTATTCTACAGGGAGTGGAGCTGTTAACCCAAAGATTAAAACTTTCTTGTAGTTCAAATTTCCAGCTGCTCTGTGGGAAACAATTTTTTTTTTTATGTGTGATTTATAGTCTCAGAAACTCACTGATAAATTGGTTCTGATTTAATGGCAATGAGTTGGAATGGTCATGAGAAATCTATGTGATGCAAATGGTTGATTTGCTCAGTTACGAACTGAATGGCTAGAGAGCAAGAAGTTTGAGAAACCTTGGAAGCAACCCCAAGCATTCTTCTGAAAAAACTCAGCCATCACATATCCCACACATGCAACTAAGTGTGGACACAATTGGGTCTCAATGAGTTGGAGTCAACTGGAGGACAACTAGTTTGGTGACTAACTGCAAAAATGGATACTTTTCTCATAGTGGCCAACTGTTTGCAATCAGTAGGGCATAGGTATCCTTCTGAGACAGCCATCTTTTCGTGCTTAGTTTTAGTTCAGTGTTGGAATCTTTTTTTCCCCCAGCACAAAATTCTTTTCACTCAAGATCAATGTTTTGGCATATATATATATATATATAAACGTGCAACATTTGAGTGTTTAAACAATACAAACGAGAATGTATTTTCTTGCTTTTGATATGAGTTATACCTATGATACATTCTAAGTACTGAGCTAGTCTCTCTCTGATAGCCTAGTGTTATGAAGTTATGGTTACAATCCTAAAGCTGTGGTATGAGTCCACCAGCTACTCTATTGGAGAAGGCCTGGTAATCTCCTTTTCCATTTAAAGCATCTGAAAAGTGCTGGAGGGTCAGCTGTGTTTGTTGGTTCTGACTAAATGGTACACAACCAACATGGTAAACAACTGTTTCTAGTTCTGTTAAGTTTCCCAGCCACAGGTAAAAAGGAGTGAGGTTGAAAGATGAAGCAGTCTGCTTGGCAAAGATTTAAATCTTTAAAAAATCCTATTGTGCTGTTCTACTCTGTCCAATAGAGATGTTGTTAGAATTGACTCTATGTAAGTAGGTTTATTATTTAACTTTAGGAAATATAATGGTGAGATTACAACCAAGCAAAACTGGGATTCAGGACACACAGAAAGATAAAAGATCCAACGGGTTAAACGGTTATCTCTGGATGGAAAAGTTATTTTTTTCTTTAAATTTTAAACCATTAGTATTGCTTATATTCTCTTAGCCTTTTTCTTAAGCATGCATTTAAAGTGTAAGTTTGCACTTAACAGTGTAAGGATCATTCTTGGAACAACACTATTTGTCTAAGGCTCACTAAACCTTATAAATGTATGCAAACACATTTCTATTTCATGTCTTGTTCTGCCTTAAATGAAGTTTCTCCACAAACTCTTTGGGATCCATGCTCCTATCAGAAATCCTGTAAGTTCCTAGTTAGTAGCTGCGGATCTTCCAGTTGATATGAATAAATAATTGCAGAACACGGCGACAGTGTACCCACTTGCACCGGCGCTGGCGTCATCGTGACTTCCAGGAGCTGATATTAAAAATTTAAGGTTTAGGGAAAGAGGCGCGGCGTGTGAAGCTAGGCCACAAGCATTCAGATTTAGAACTGGGAATTACAAAGTGAGCTGCAAGGAGGCATTTACTCAAAAGTAGGGGCGCAAGGGCACGGGCATTTCTTCCCAAGCAGCGCTGGGTCCTATCCTGAGTGTGTCTGTCGTTATTCAGGAGTCACGCGGGCCAGTGCAGGTGATCGAACCGAGGCCCAGGGGGTCCTCCACTACTGGCCGACGTCTGCCCTGAAAATCCACGGCTTGAAGACGATTGTAGTTCAAAGGTTCGCACTACGCGGCCATAATCTTCCTCTGACGCGCGAGTCACACACTTTCCAGTGTAAGGGGAAGGCTGCTGGCCTAGCGGGTGTCGGGACTCCTCACTTCCACCTACCCAATCGCCTGGCGGAAGCAGCAGCAGTTGCATAGCCACAGATCCCGGCTTCATCCGGGTTCCTCAAACCTTGGCCCAATCCTCGGCTTCCTCTCTTCCCACCCTCCCGATCCTCCGCCCCCCCCCGCCGCCAATCCCTGATCAGTTCTCAACCAAACCTGCTACCATGGGAGTGAAGGCAGTGACTGGCCAATGAGGCCTCGCTTCCCGTTTGAAGCCTCCAGTGGTCGTACGCTAGAGGCGGGCGCTGCTGGCCAGAAAGTTCGGTTGCGTGTGTGCCATGGACTCAGCCGCCCGGTGATATTGACAATAGGAGAGAGAAAGGGGCATTGACGGGAACCCACCGCGCGTACCGAACGGCGACTCTGGCATCGGCAGCTCCAGCCCCAGCGGCTCCTCCTCCTTCTTCCTGCTCCTGCTGCCGTTGCGGATCCAATCTTCCTCCTTCCCTTCCCCCCCTCCCCACGTCGTCGCCGCCGCTGGGTCCGGGGCAACGATCAGAGGCGCCGCCCGCCGGGAATGTGAGCAAGGAGCCTCCGGCGGAGCCGCAACGGGGTCGGTGCCGATTTGATGGGACGGGTCCACGGGGGAGGATCGTGAGGCTGCCGCCGCTGCTGCTGCCGGAGAGCTGAGGTTCAGGTCCAGTCGTGAGGCCTAGAGGCGCCGCCGCCTCGGAACCGGAGGAACGCCGCGCCGGACAGCCGTCGCCCCGGGCTCCCCGCCGCTGCCCCGACCTCCCCCTGCACGCCCCGGTCCCGCCGCCCGCCCCCGCTGCGGTCCCTTTGCCCGGCTCCCGCCCCTTGAAAGCACAGATCATCTTCAGATTCTTCCCCAGAAGCTTCAAGGTAACTTCGTCGCTCCACTGAGTCTTGCCCACTTGCTTCTCTCTTCCTCATCCTCTTGTGGAACCTGGGGGGCAGGGACCCCCGGAAAGCCTGGCCTGGACGAACCAGGGGTGCGGAGGGGTGGAGTGCGATAGAGCGAGCGCCCGTGCCACTTGTCTGATTTACCTGGAAATGCTTCTGATGCCTCCTCTTTCACTCTGCTTCACCCCCACCCCTTTTCCCCACCTTCCGGGATTGAAGGCGTATTCTTGTACCCCTTTCTTCACTGTTGGGTCGGGGGAGAAAGAGGGGCTTGGTGTAGTGAGGAGGATTCTGTAGCACTAATTTCTCCTCTATAGGGATTAGGGTGGAGGGTGAGAGCAGAGGAAATATGTAAGCATCCTCATTGACAACCTCCTTCCTTGCCTTTCTCCTCCCCCCAGTGCTATTACCCTTTCTGAATTCTCCCGAGCCTCCAGAATGCTCTGTGCAGATTGCTTAGAGGGTGATAAAGCTTAGGAGCTCTGGTCTAGGGCGAAACCTGTTTCCCCTGGCTTTGCGCGGACCCGCTGCTGCTGCACATTCAGTTCTGCAGCGCCTTAGGGTTGAGATCCTTGACGTTTATTCTGGGCCGCGGGCATAAAGGGCAGATGATTTTTTTTTTTAAATTGCAACCTATATATAGTCTTTAGGGATGAGTGAGGAGAAATCAAGAGATATTGAAGAGTGATGGGGGACGAGGATTTACTGATACTGTGAAATGCAATCTAGGTAATTCCCATGCCTGATTAGAAAAAAAGGTCCCCTGAATTGCCACCATAGAATTGTGATGTGGAGCCTCTCGCTGATGCAGTCATTATGAAATTTTAAAGTGATCTTACATTTTAGTAACTATTCTTAGATTACAGTTCCTTTTGGATATATGGAAT
>NW_006399854.1:7805695-7853530 GCF_000299155.1 Elephantulus edwardii | reverse complement strand
CATGTCTCTTTTTTTTTTAACTGTTCTTTTTTATTTGCTTATGTTTTTTCTTATTTTCACTTTGTTAGAATCTAGGTAATCCTAACTTTTTACTCTTACATGTTCAGGAAGAACTCCCTTTTATTTAGAAGTTAAAAAAAAACCCACAAAACCCAAACTTGTCTTATGTATTGGGATGACAGGTGAGTAATTGCATTTCAGCATTTCCCTGATATAAATTTTTTCCATCCAGTCTACCATTAATCTTGCATGGAGCCTCAATGCCATAGAATTGATGGCATCTCTTTAAATTTTTGAATAGAATTGAGCTCTGTGCTTGTTATTTTTAGGAAGTTAGCCTGCATTTTGATTTTTAAGAGTGTTAAAACCCGAAAGGATGGTTTAGTTTGATGGGATGAAAATTGGTGTTTGATGATGAATTTAGAGGTCTAAATCTAAACCTTAGGGGCATTCAACTTACTAGTCTGAATAGGCTGTGAATTTATGTTTTCAGTTCAACTTTGCCACATGATTTCATTATGGTTTTATTTATCAAGCTTTAATAACTTAAGATGGCTTCATTCAAAAAGGAGACTTCTTTGAAATGGCTTTAATTATGCCTTTTATGTGTTCTGTTGAAAGTAATCTCGCTTGTCCTTATTTTGCAGTGTGGTGCAGTTTATCACAGTGAGCATTCAAAGTTGTGCCTAGATAGTTTCTGTAATTAGGAATTTCACTTTGCTGTGATGATGCATTGGTGCAGATTCTTGAAGCTCAGTGAGATTTTCAATACTGGAGCCCATTCATAATATTAAATATCGTAGGAAAATATCAGTGGAAATTTTCCAGCTACACAATAGTTCCAAAATTACTTCAGGAATCAAGATAAGAAGATTTTTGCAGCTAGGGGAAAAACCCCCAGCAGAAGACTTAGAAGAATTATTCAGGTCTAAATAAAAATATTTAATGCTTACAGTAACAGCAGTAGCGTAATACTTTAGAGTTAAACTGCTTACATCATAGCTGTGATCTTTAATTTTTGCCCCTAAATTTTATGTTTTCATTGACATATGACTTTCTTACGTACTTTCTGTATTGCCATTTTCATTAATACTGTATAAAGGAATTTTAGGAGTTGTTTAAAGCACATATGTGGTTCCTTGGGGATGTGTTTATGATACCTCTTTTTCTTCAGTAGGGATATGTCCTCAGCACCTACTACTCCTCCATCAGTGGATAAAGTAGACGGATTTTCTCGGAAGTCCGTCAGAAAAGCCAGACAGAAGAGGTCGCAAAGTTCCTCACAGTTTAGGTCCCAAGGCAAACCTATTGAGTTAACACCTCTGCCGCTGCTAAAAGGTAAGGCTTAAGACCAGGTGATAGATTCCTTTATCAGTTGATTTCTCCAATTAGTTTCCTTTTTTTGAAGCCTTTCATTATCTGTTACAAATATATTTGTTATATGCCATGATGACCACAAAATGTATGATTTCACAGGAAATAGACCTAGTAGAAGGGATGGTACCATAACTTATATATGGAAGATGGTATGTAAATGAAGTTTTGAAAATTGAGGAAAAGATGGTCTATTTGTAATTGGTTATATGCATTCTTGTTTTCTGGTAGTACAAAAATAGAAAATGATCATTATATTTAGATCATCAACAGAAACTAGAAATGATCATCATACTTGTTTAACGTCTTTTTCTTTTTTTTTTGTTAATGAGTTAAGAACAACTTTTTAATTTTGGAAAGGGATCTTTTCCCCCCATCCCTAAATTAGATCTTTTAACTTTTGTTTGCGTGTGTGTATAGATTTTGTCCCTTTTGAGTATATTCTCTTTGCTTTATGCTTGTGAATAGACATTGTTTGAAATGTATCAGCACAGCCTTAATGTCTTACAAACTATAAAACTAAGCACTTGTAAAGTGAGTTTTTGTCTGCTGAAAAATGAGTTGGGGAAAAGGGACATGAACGGCATGATATACTATCCTGACTAGAAGGAAGTAAAATAATTTGGCTTGCTAATATGTTAATGCACAGTTTTGTAACAGTTTTGTGAAATCACATTAATTACAAGAAAAGCTGGTGTGTGATTGGAAAAATTAATGTATCTAGGATATTTCAAACTTCTGGTTTTCTCATGGGAACTTTTTGTTTCTTGTAAACAGGTACTACATGCATAAATAACATTTCAATATATATACCTGAAATTCATAGACACGAAATGAATATTGATTACTGTGAAGACGAGAACACACACACACATCCCTACACACCCCTCTCTTAAGAGTATTTAGTAGAAAATTTTGGCTTAAAAGTTCCGTTGATAAAATTGAAAATGGTCTTTATAAGATTTTAGAAGGAAAAATACCCCACTGCTGTCAAGTTGGTGCAACTCATAATGACCCTATAGCACAGGGTAGAACTTCACCATAGGGTGTCTGAGGCTGTAAATCTTTATAGGACTAGACTGTCTTTAATTTTTACCCCCTGCAGAGCAGCTGGTGGGTTTAAACTGCTGATGTTTCAGTTAACCAACTGTGCTACTTAATGGAAGGAAAAACTCTCTGGGGATAGAACTAACTGCCTGACATACAAAGTTGGGAGGCATAGTGTTTTATTTATTTAATCTGAGGTGAATGTGTAGTAGTTTTTGATAACGGTTTCTGGCAGAGAACTTTTTTTTGAGGAAGCAGATTAGGCATTTTTAGGATTAGGTGGAGTTTTAAACTTAATTGCTGCACTGATTTCTTAAAGCTCAGGGTAAGCATTTAAATTAGAAGATAATTGAGCACTTATTGCCAGAAGATGGTGTTGGTTATATTGCTGGTGAAAGGGATAATACATAGATAGAATTTGGGTATATATCTCAGTATTTTGTTATTTCCTCTGGCCCTTCTTAAAATTTTTAAAAAGCAATGAAGTTGTATTGATATGATAACAAGAATTCTGCATTCCAAGAAGAGGATTTTTGTGAGTTTGTGTAATTTATCAGCAGGGGAAATTGAAGTTACTAGAACCATATAATACTAGATATATCTGCAACCTTAATTTCAGATCAACTGAAGTGATTCTTATGTGGAAAATACATTTGGGATCAATATCCTGAAAGTCATTGTTAATTTAGATTTCCATATTTTTCTAGAGAGTAGACTTCACAAATGTGTTCCTATTGTTGATTTTTATAATGAATAAAAGAGTTTTGTTTTGGTTTTTTACAGTGGTTAGACTTTTAAAATTTCTATTTTGCCATCTCACTAATGTTAGGAAATTACTTTGGAATTTAAAGAAAATATAGGAAGAATTCCTTTCTTAAGATTTCTACCCCCTTCATTTCAGAAGAAATAAGAATAAGTTTTGCGTATGTGCCAAAGGACAGTATTGATTTAAGTTTGTTGTAGTATCGTTTACTATAGTTAAAAAAGATTGAGTTAATTTTATTTGGCGTACACTATAAACTGTTGTGCTAATAAGAGGGATTAAGTTTTGATATTTGTCTTAATGATGTATTTCCTATATGTAAACTTTCTTTAGGAACAGTATTAGCATGCAATTCAGTGTAAATACATAGTGACTTGCCTTTTCCCCAGCTGTGTATAATGAAAATAGCAAATATAAACATTTTGCATTTTTTCCATTTTTATTTACTTCCAAATGTTTTCAGAATCTTAAAATTTTTAGCTTGAGGGAGTCTTACTCATTTTATTGATAAGTAAAACCCAGTAGAGGTTTAGAGCCTTATATGCTTGATAAGAAAATGAAGACTTAGATACCTTGCTTTTGCTTACACAGCAGGACAAGAAGCATGCTTTGACAGTTTTCTAGCTAACTTCTTCACCAGTGGCAATTAAATTAGACACTTTGATGTGCATGTATGCATGCACACACGTAATACTTAAGAGGATCTGGTTAGATCTGGTTAGATGATTTATAGTCTTTTTCTATCCTCCCATGCCTTATTTTCTTTTCTATTTTACTTTAGATTGACTTTAGTGAAATAATTCTGTGAGTTTCTGTTTGAGTGAAGCATTTTGAAGATGGATTTATAATGAAGGTGGCATCATTATTTCTCACCTCACAATTCATTCTGCATATCTGAGATATTTTGCAAACAGTTTGAGCATTCAGTAGTAAATATTCACAAAACTCTGATGACTGAAGATGCCAACCAGTAGGAAGAAACTTCTTTGCCTCTTGCTGTTGGGGTTTCAAACTGTTAGTGTTGTGTTTTTGTAAGTCTGTATCTCACACACTTTGAGCATACTACCAGGAGGGACCAGTCCTTGAAGAAGGATATCATGCTTGGAAGGGTAGAGGGTCAATGGAGAAGATGATGACCCTGCATATAACACAGTGACTGTGGCACATGGATTGGTGTGTCAGAGACAGTGAGGTTGAGTTAGGCTAGGGCAAGTTTGGAGGCCATTGTTCATAGGGTCAGTACGAGTCATGGTCAACTCAATGGTATATAACAGCAACAACAATAATGAGACTTTCTCTAATGAAAGCATGCTTTATTAAAAAAAAGTAAAAGGTTTTAAATTCTGCTTATATGTTTAAATTTCTTTTTAGGGTGACAGTCATGAGCCTTTAATATTGATAATTTTATAATTTCATTTATAATATATAATTTTACTCATTATACTTTTCCCCCCTTATTGATAGGAAGATAAGTTTTATGGTTCATTTCTATCTACTTTGGGCAGTATACACCAAGAAAGTATAAAGCCAGCCCCAAAGCAAAGCCAGTGCCTTTGAGTTGTTTCTGCTTCATAGTAACCTTCCATCAGGTTTCTGTAGCTGTAAATGTTCACAGGAGGAGGCTGTCCAACACTTAACACACTGCACAACTAAAGTCCTAGGAATGTACTGTGTAGACCAAATTCTTATGATCAGCTGAAGCCTTGAAGTGTATTACAATAATTGGTGTTCTTTTAAATGAATAGTGTTCTCCATTTTGTGTTAAGCACCCCACTTTTAATCTTGCAATGCAGTGTCCTTTGGGAGAATGTGCATGAGCTTTGTTCTCTGTAAAATTTCTGGTTCTCTCCTTAATAGTTGTTGGCAAACTTTGGCTCCCTTATCTATAGTGTCAGGTAATAATAATTAGTGGATGTGTGGAGTCCTATTCAACAAATAACTGACTCTTGTTGCTTGCTAGATTTTTAGAAATTAGAATATGAATACTTTTGAGCTGTCATTTGACTTTTTATACATATTCCTAGCAAAAAAATTGAAAATCTTTCTGAAAAATTATGAAAAGAGCATAATTTTGCAGTCATTAATCTTTTCAGGCAAAATATTTCAAAGGAACAGTTTGTATATATATTGGATTCAGTTTAATAGCTCTTCTACTATTTTTACTTGGAGATTTTCCATCTACTGCATTGGTTTCCTGCTACATTACTTAGTGTAATGCTCTTCTCTGCCCCTCAAACTTAATTCATTTTCTGAATAGGTAACACAGTCCCATCATTCAGACTTCAAAAGGTATGAAAGAATGTATAGTGGAAAAGCCTCCCAACCCTGTTCTTACTTACTGCACCCTTCTCCAAAAGCACCCAGTCATAGTCTTCTTATGAATTAGCCATGTTGTTGTGAGCTGTCAAGTTGGAACCAACCCGTAGCAGACCCTCTGGCAGGTTTTCTGAGGCAGTAAATTGCACAGGAGGAGATTGCCCATTCTTCTCCCTCAGAGAAGCTGGTGCATATTTGGTATTGTAGCGCAGCTTCTTGCCATTAGGCCACCAGTGAATTAGGCAGTGATTTTTTTTTTTTAATTTATATTCGTTTCCATACAAAATTTGTATACATTGTGTTTCACACTTTCCTTCTTTTTTTTTAAACATTGCGTTTCATACAATTATTCCTTTTCATTGTGTTTTATAAAAATAATCACCATTGGAAGGTGCAGAGATTTTTTTAAAACCAGGGATTTAATGTTAAAATGTATTGAACAAGTTTAAATTTTGTATACATTTCACACATATTCTATGGAGAAAATCCTTTAGTATTTTTCAGATTCTTAATTTAATATTTTTCAGATTCTTAAAGGAGTGACTAACATAAATAAGCATTGATATAATTTGTACCTAGGACTATAATGGATGCTTTTGAGGCAACTAAATGTGTGTGTTTGTGGCTTTAAAATATAAACTTTGCTTTTGATGTGGAAGAACATCTTTAAAAGGTATTAAAAGTGCAAACTTTGAAACTGTGGCAATTAATAGACCCCCCCCCCCTTTTTTAGGGAAAGAATGATAAGATTTCACAAAAAACTTAAGTGCCCAATGACATCTTTATATGTGAAATTTTACATGAAGTTGTGGTTAAGAAGTATTTCATTTGCTTTTAGGCAGTGCTGTGTTTTGGTTTTTTTTAATCATCCTAATAATTGGCTATGGCATTAATAATTCTGTAGAATAAAGCAGAATCTCATGTCTAATCTCATGTGGACTAGAAGAAATAAGAGAGTAAGAATTCCTGATTTACTTATCTCTTAAAAATAGAGTAGTAACTTCCATTTATCTTCTATTCCATCAGAATTTGACAATCACTGCCTAGGTCTTGAGTTGGGGTTCAGAGAGTTCTGGTTGAGAACTTTTGTCCTGGATGGACTGCAAGGCTTCAAGAACTTCCTCAAATGATAAAGTTTCTGTGCACATGTGTGACTTTGGAGGAGAGAGTTTATTGCTTTCATTCGATTGTCCAAGATCTAGCCCTCCTATTCCTTCAGTTTTTACCTTAGGTGAGAGCTTTTAGTTTATACTAGAAAATTGGGAGCTTGCTGTTGTCACTATTTTCCAAGTACCATGTTAGTTCTTCTGTATACACATGCATTGGACTCTTGCCAGGAGACATAAGTTGTAAAGAGAAGGTACCATAATGTGGCTCCCTCCAGGATGTGAGCAAGCTCAATTAATTTCCTCATTAGATGAAGTGGTCTTTTTCTACCAATAACTTTCTTCCTCTAGCTCCATATCATTTACCTTTCAGCTCGTATGGGACCTCTTTAGTGAAGTTTCTCCCTGATTTTTGAAATAATCTCCTTGGAAGTTTCTGTGGTTTTGTTGTACTTAGCATAATCTGAAATTTTCCCTTTGAATATTTGTTATCTATCCCTCTCTCCCATTAGAATATAATCTTTTGTGTCTAGACATCTTGTCTCTTTTATCTCTATGGTTTAGATCTGTGCATAGTGTATAGCTGACATTCAGTAAACACTTGTTAGTTAATGAATGAGCATTGTTTGTTGACATCTGGCACATATAGTATGTCTTCTAGTTGCCCTCAAGTAAACTCTGACTCATGGCAATGCCATGTGTATCAGGAGAGAACTGGGTGTTCCATACTGTTTTCAGTAGCTGATTTTTCAGAAGTAAATTGGCAGGCCTTTCTTTTGAGATGTCATTGGGTAGACTTGAATGATGCTGTAATCTTTTGGTTAGTAGCTGAGTGCATGAACTTTTTGCAACAACCAGGTACTCCATATATAATAGTTGAAGCAAAAAACCAAGCCAGAAACCCAAACCCACTGTTACTGTTGCTTCCAGTTTATGGCCGCCCTACGTCAGATTTCAGAGGCCATAAGTCTTACTGGGAGGAGACTGCCTCATCTTTATCCCATGAAACAGCTGGTAGGTTTGAACTTCCTACTCTCTGGTTTGGAGCTCAGCATTTAACATGCTACACTTTTGGGATTCCTTTTATAGTAGTTCTATACATAATATATATTTTATATAGTTCTATATATTATTTTCCTTCATAAATATTTAAAAATTCTTTTCCAGAATCTAGTACATGTATTTTTTTATATTTGTACCTTAAAGAAAATTACAGACTATCTCTAATGAATATCTAATTATAGACTATATCTAATTATAGACTGTATCTAATGAATATCTTATGAAGGGTTTTTTTTTAGTTTTAAAGAATGGAATTGCTCACTGGCTTTGTATCCTATAGAGAGAAAATATGGTGGATTTTAAGTATGACATATTAAGAGTGTTCCCTTTTACTTTGGGGATTTATCACTTAGGTTTGCAAGAGTTAGGATGTTAAGCACAGTGAAATCCCTTTTCTGCTGGTGTTTGGGGATTGAATTACAGGCCAATCAGGTCACCAGACTGTCTTTTTCATATGATTTAAGAGAAATTGCTATATCTGAACATAATGAATATTTAGAGCTGGATTTAATGGTCACATTTTCTCTTGTATATATAACTTATACTTTATAATGCTGGTTCTTAATATTAACTGGATTTCACAGTGCTTGAAAAAACCAGTAAGATTTCTATTTTGGAAGGTTATTCTAGTTCTTTGGCTTCTTTTGAATGATAACAGCCGGTTTTACTATAGAAAATTGTTTTATTCTGTGTATTTATAGATTCTGATGAGAAATAAAGAATCTTAACTTTTATAATAGGGTAGAATTTAGCTTGAAATGAACATCTTAATTGAACAGTATAATAATGTATGACTATCACATTATACCATTACATGGGTGTGTCTGCCCTAGGTTGTTACTATGTCAAGGTTTGAATTCTGCGTCTGTTCATAGCTGTGTGACTTCTAAGCCACAGTTTTGTCATCTTTAAAAGTGAAGAGTGATAGAGTCAGTGTGAGGATGAAATATGAAAAAGCAGGTAAAACATATAGCCCACTGTTGAGTACTTTGTAGAAGTGAAGAATATTAACTGATATAATGATGTATGATATATATAACTGATATAAAATGGTTCATTGATTGAGAAATACCGGTTTGTTAATTTGATTTTAATTCCTTTAACATATTACATGCATTATTTCCATTTAAGGGAGAGAAATAGGGGATAGGCAGAAACCTGAGCTTAAAATCCTAAAGAACTAGTTTTGTGGAATAATTCACCATTAATAGAAGTTTGAGATTGGCTTCTCTTTCAGTAATAAGAGCTTAAAGTTGGTAATGTAATTATTTTCAAGGGAATTCCATATGTGGACATTTTTCAGGTAAACTTTTTGTTAGAGAAACTTATTTTCTACATCGATTGCTGTGGCAGGATCACCAGACTTTTCTTAAAATTGTTACATTGATTAGTAAAAATAACTTGAGTACTCTCCTAACATGCATACATCTGTTTAGATACTACATATATATGCTGATATATCTGTTTAGATACTACATATATATGATATATATATACTCTTGTATTATATATATATAATACAAGAGTATACATTAAAAGCACACTTAAACAAATTTTAAAAGGTTTTGAGAATGCAATGTATAGATTTTCTAATACTTAATCTCCCCATCCCCCAACTCCCCAGCAGTTGCCCCAGTAGAGAAAACAGAGCTTTGAGATTTTGTTTCAAAGGAAGAAACATAAGTGGTAGTTTCTCTGTAAGTTTGAGCCATTTAGAGAGCTGAATGAGAAAAATGTCTTTCAATTTACTTTCTTAAGGTTTTTGTCTAGACTTTGGAATTTATTGACCTATAAAGAAGCAAAATATAAATTGAGAATTTTGCCTTTTTAAGGAGTATCGCAGATATCAAGGGTTGTTGGCATCTTTGGGTAACTTTTAGAGGGTCCTTTTGAAATTCCAGGTAGTATTTTGTGTCTCTCTACAGATGGGTATTTTTCTGATCAGAGTTGATAGCGCTCATCTGACTGACTCTCAGAGTCAAACACTGCTTTGGGTGGTGAATGTCAGTTTCTTCACTTAGATTGGAGAAGAAGAATTGGTCATATAATCCCTCTCTGTGGGAGAGAGATCTCATGACAAGAACTTTCTTCTCTTGCTTTTCTCTCTTGATATTTAATTCTTTTTGATACCAAACAGAAGTCTAAAAGATGGTTGAAGTATGTGTTTCTAGATTGCTCCAGTGTGGTGGTTATGAAATTTTTCATCAGTACCATTTGAAAATTTAAGATGAGTGAATAGGATTGTTGTTGTTATTGATTACTTTCGAGTTGCACACATCTCATAGCGACACTATGAGCAAAAGACCTGAGGCCTTTCTATAACTATTGTTTCTCCAGGTTTATAGAGTTTCCAGAGGCATGTGGTAGGAAGTGGATGCCACTCTTGCTTCCAAACCTGTCTTAAACGGGCTGCTCCACCAAACACTGTCCACCATGGGCAGCCATTATGGCATTTGAGACCCCAGTGGCACAAGGATTACAGTTGTAAAATTGAGTTTATCTGAGAAAATAATGTATTTCTTTCTGGAGCTGTGAGCCTGGAAGAACTGTGAAGGGAAAGCTCTTCAGGTTGCCTTTGCTTGTGAAGTAATTTAGCTAGCATTGATGAGAGAAGTAGGGTATGATGGTTCCATATAAGCCTTGCAACACCAGGGGCAAGGGATGTTTGCTCTTAACTAAGGGTCAAGTCACTTACCTAGTCCAGCAAAGAGCCAAGGTTAGAGAGCCCACATCTGCCTGGTTCCAATGCGTGTGCCTTGTCCAATACATACGTATGTTGTGCTAGGTTGATTTATTAAATGAGTCATCGTACTGTCTCTTTGTAAGAACTCTGAAAATTGTGAGAAAACAGAAGAGATATGAAAGAAAAGCAGAGAACAGTAATAGGAGCAACCAGGAGAGGAGAACCCTTTGACAAATGTACTCTTTTAGATTCCATCAAGTCCGCTCTAACTCATAATGCCCCTGCATGCAACAAAACCTGCATCCTCACAGCCTCTGCTTTGCTGAGATTGCTGCAGCACCTGTGTCAATCCATCTTGTTGAGGATCTTCCTCTTTTCGCTGACTCTCCACTTTTCTTTTTCTTTCTTCCGCTAGTATCCATAAGCACTTTATTACAGATCTGCATTTGAATTCCCTTCTAAAACTGTGGCGTGTTTGGTCTGGGCATGGTCATTAGGTTTTTATACTAGGGTTAGATACTAACTTCCTTAACAATACAGTTGTTAGTAACAATTTCTACATTTAAAAAGAACAGTTCATATATAAGTATTAGTAATTCGGGAAAGGCACATTTCCTTTCCTGGTAAACACGCAGATTAATGAACAATTTACATATGAGTAGGGAAAAACAGTTTCAAGGAGGTAAATGCTCATCTAGGAAAGAGGCATTTTCTCTCCTGGTAAACAGACAGTTTAAACTATTTTACATGACTAAAGAAAGGAGACAAAGAATTCTAAGACAAAGTAACCAGTTTTGAAGGATGGAGAAAACTGAAATCAGTTTTATAACTGATACAGATTTTGAGAATTTTGAACTTATTAATACCACCACCCCATCATTTCTCCCTCTTTTTTAATATCAGTCTTAAATCTAAAAGAGAAATATTCTGGATTGATTCTTGGGGGAATAGGGCTTCTTTACAAAGAAATTGTTGTTTTTATGTGTGGGTTCTCTATTTGGGTATAGGGGTGTGGACTCTGGCTGCTTCCTGCTGAACAGGGGCATTGAGATGAAGGGGAGCCCACTTTAACCTTTTACTGATGGTCTTTAGTTGAAGCTGCATGCCTTCTTGTTTAGTTACAACATAGTTTCATGGTGTTTGACTCCACTTTCCCGAGCACGATGTCCTTTTTCATGGACTGCTACTCTCTCTGTTACCATCTTTGCTTCTAAGGAGTACCCTGGCTACACTTTTTCCAAGACAGTTTTTTCCCCTCTGTAGTATATTTTAGAGAGCTCTTGTGGTCTAGTGGCAAGAAGCTGTGCTGTAGTCCTGAAGGCATGCAGGTCTCGGCCACCAGCTGCTCTGCCAGAGAAGGATGAACAGTCTCCTACTGTGGGATTAACTGTCTCTGAAAACCTGCTGGAGGGTCAGCTGTGGGTCTCTTCTAACTCTGTGGTAAACAACAAACAAATAAACAACAAAGTATATATAGTATTCATTGCCAGCACCACAGTTCATTGTCTCACTTTTAGATGAATATGACGTGATTGAAAATACTATGGTATTTTCATGGTACCATGGGTCAGGTAATGTCCTTACTATTTCATATTTAAAGAAGTCCTTAATAGCTCATTTGACCAATGTAGTACATCATTTGCTTTATTGTCTGCTGTTTCTATGGATGATGTTTATAGATCCAAGTAAAATGAAATCATTGATAACTTTAATGTCTTCTCCATTTATCATTATGTTGGTCCAGTTGTAAAGAATTTTGTTTTGTTTTCTTTTTGTTGAGGTATGATCCAGTCTTTGGTCTTCTTCAGTAAGTATTTAAAATCCTCTTTACTTAGAGCAAGGAGGTGCTGGTGGCTTATGGGTAAGGAGTTGTATTGCCAGCCCAAAGGCTGGTGTTCAAATCACTAGCTGCTCTATGGATGAAAGATGGGCAGTCTCCTCATGTAAGATTTCCAGTCTCTGAAAACCTATTGGAGGGTCAGTAATGAATTGGTGCTGACTCAACAGCACTGAGTTCTATCTGATGTTACGTCGAGCAAGAACACAGAAGGTTGTGTCATCTGCGTATTGCAGGTTGTTGATGAGTCTTCCACTAATACTGATGCTACATACTTCTTCATGTCGTCACTCTCTTGAATTTTCTCGGATTGAATAGGTGCAGTTCTTCCAGAAGATGGTACTTGGAAATGGTAACAGGTAATCTTTGACTAGAAGGAACTCTGGGGCCCAAGTCAAGTTTGATCTATGGTGACCTTATGAACAACTGATCTGAGCCCTGTCCTATCCTTTGATGTTTTTACAATCTCTGACATATTCGAGCTCATTTTTGCAGTCATTGTGTCTAGTGGCTTGGTGGTAACGAATTGTGCTGCCAGTGCAAACATAAGCAATTCATATCCCCTAGCTGCTCCGTAGGAGAAAGGTGGGCAATCTCCCATGGGATTTACTATCTCTGAAAACCTCCTGGAGGGTCAGTTATGGGTTGATTCCAGTTTGACAGTACACAACAACAACAGCAGCAATCCTTCACTGTATGTGATACATTGAGCTCTTGAGAAGATCACCCAGGCACCCAAGAGACGGGACATGACAGGTAGAATAACTACCTAATGATGGTAGGGAGGGAGAAGCCGTGTGCCCTACCCCTTCAGGATTTACACACTGTCATGATAGAAGCATGCTTGTAGGCTTTTAGTCACAGGATTGATGAATGTGGTAGCATTCCTGTAGTGGAATCTTTCAGTGTTTATCTTTCCATCTTTTATGGGACAGCTAGAGCACTCTTGGTACCAGAATTGCATTGAGAAACTGTACTGTCAGAGACCTCTCCAAAGTACTGAAGAGCAATGATCTCAGTCTGGAGACTAAGATGCACCTGATTCAGGCCATAGTCTTTGCAGTTACTTACTATGCATCAGAAAGCTGGACAATGACTAGAGATCATAGGAGAAATGAAGCCTTTGAGCTGTGGTGCTGGAGAAGAGTATTGAATATACCATGGACTGCTAGGAGAACAAACAGGTTTGTCCTAGAGAGGATGAGACCAGACTGCTCCTTGGAGACAAGAATTCTGAAGCTTTGTCTGACATACTTTGGGCATGTTGCAAGGAGGGACCAGTTCTTGAAGGGTGTATTGAACTCTCTAACTACTATAGTAGTGTTGTCTATTTCCTTTTTCAGTTTTGTTAATGTTTGTTTTATATAGTTTGCAAGTCTTTCATTTGGTACATAGATATTTATTATTGTTATGTCCTCTTTTTCTGTTAACCCTTTAAGCATTATGTAGTGACCTTCCGTCTCCATTGTGATAGATTTTGCATTGAAATTTATTTTATTGGAGATTAATATTGCTACTCTTGGTTTTTTCTGGTTGCCATTTACCTGGTATATTTTTTCCCCATCCTTTTATTTTTAGTCTTTATTTTTCAAGTTTGTCTCTTGTAGACAGCATATAGATGGATTTTGGTTTTTTTATCCAATCTGCTACTCTTTTTCTCTTCAGTGGTGCAGTCAAACCATTCACATTCAGTATGATTATTGAAGGGCAGGGTTTTATTGCTAACATTTTGTTGAGTTTTTTTTTTTTTATTTTTTTATTTTTTTGTTGTTGTTGAGTTCTTTTTGGTATTGTTGCTAGTTACTTTGGTCCATGCTGCTTGGGAGGGTGGAGGGACAGTGCAAGAGAGGAAGACAGGCCCTTGATGAGGTGGATTGATTTAGTGTTTGGTGTAATGGGGATAAATGTGTCTGTCAGGCAGTAAGATTGGCACAGGATAGATAAGGCAGGGATTTAGGACTGTTGTACATAGGGTCATAACAACGACAAAGTTGATCTTGGGAAAGGTCGTTGGTTCAAATCTAGGCTCTGAACCTAATTATGTGAAAGGAGGCCAGTTCTTTAACATAAATGAGACACACTCACACAGGGTAGTTGTGAGGAGTAAGATAATGTGAATACATTGCCTGATGACTGCTAGGTTGCTTAATAAATATTCATCCTTTATCTTTCTGTTTGGCATTGATCTTTCATCACCCTGTGAATTCACATCTTGTTTTAAAATATGTAGAGTTGTAAGAGAAGTTATCTAGCAAAAGTTTGTTATGTGGGCACTTTTTGTTATATAGGCACTTTTATGTGAGAGACTTTCATCTTATGGTAACATTAACTTTTCATTTAAGGGTTTCAGGATTGCTGATGAGAAGCCCTGGTGATGCAGTGGTTAAGCACTAAAATGCTAACTGCAAATTTAGCAGTTTAAAACTACCTCAGTGGGAGAAAAAGGTGTTGGCTTCTGTAAAGGTTACAGTCTTGGAAGCCTGAAGGGGTAGTTGTTCTACAGGAATGAACTGTAGGAATCAACAATGAACATCCTTGATACCAGCAGTCAGGAAATCAAGAGATGTATTGCATTGGGCAAGTCCTCTGTCAAGGACCTCTCCAGAGTACTGAAGAGCAGTGATGTCAGTTTGAAGACTAAGGTGCAGCTAGTTCAGGCCATGGTCCTCTTGATGATGTGCTGTACTTCAGAGAGCTGGACAGTGAATAAGAATGATATAACAAGAATTGACGCTTTTAAGTTGTGCTGAAGATGAGTACTGACTACCTTATGACTTACCAAAAGAACAAACAGATATGTATTGAAGAAGGTGCAGCCTGTGTGTTCTTTGGAGTCAAAGATGGTGAAACTTCATCTTTCATACTTTGGACATGTAGCCAGGAGAGGTTATTCATTGGAGAGGGACATCATGCTTGGAAAGATGGAGGGTCAATGAAGGAAAGGAAGTCCCTCGATAAGATGGATTGACATGATGACTTCAGCAGTGGCTTTGAGTATTTTGGAGATGGTGAGGACTGCTTAGGATAAGGCAGGGTTCAGTTTGTTTGTTCACAGCGTCACTGTGAATTGTACTTCACGGCACCTAACAGCAACAACAACCAGTCCCTATAGAGAACTCTGGTGGCCTAGTGGTAAGAAGCTATACTGTAATCCCAAAAGCATGTAGTTGAAATCCTCCTGCTGCTCTGCAGAAGGATGGGCTGTCTCTTTCCATGTGATTTACTTCCTCTACAAAACCTACTGGAGAGTCAGCTGTGAGTTCTTTCATTTCAACGACACACAACACCAATAGCAACAGCTCATTGGGAGTGGAACTGATTTGACAGCAGCAGATTTGGTTTTGATTTTGTGCCTGGAATGCTATTCAAAGTAAAATGTTAAAACATTAAAAGAATGTGGAGAAAATTACGACTTTGTACATTTCAGGAAGAGTAGTCCTTTCTAATAAAGAAGGTACAGGCTTTAGAATTAATCTTTCACTGAGGTGCTCCCAGAAGACAGTATTTGGAAGTAGTAGGGCATGTTGCTTTGCTGTACTTTAAACAAATGTAGTGAGAGTTCAGAGTGAGCTCAGACACCTGAGAAGCTATTTAATATTAAAAGAGTTTTATTATTACAGAAAACAAAAACAAAAATAAATTTAAAAAATTGCAGAAAACAAAACTACTTGCTCTCTAGTTGATTGCGACTCTTGACAATCCTGTGTGTCTCATGTTAGAGCTTTACTTTGTAGTGTTAGCATTGATGTGAAATTTTAGAAGCAGATTGCTGAGGCTTTCTTCCAGAGTGCTTCTTTATTGTTTCATACTGCTGGTAGTAGCCAGCATTTATATCTGTTGCACCACCCACTCAAACTAGTGCTGTTAAATGGAAACTGACTCAGAGCTGACCCTTTATTGCATTTCTGAGGGCTATAAATGTCATCAGAGGAGATTGCTGGTCTTTCTCTAACAGAATTGTTGTTGGTCTCAGATGGCCTGAGAGGTACAGCCTTTGGATTAGCAGCACAGCTTCCATATGGACAAGGCTACCAGAGCCACCCAGGGCTTCTCATCCTAGTTGTTAAAGCTGTTGGGTTTACATGTCTTATGTACTCTAGGCATATAATTCCTGCTTCGTTTATCTTTTTTAAAATGAATGGATATTTTGGAATCGGGAACACCAATAGCAGTTAAGAGTTTTTGGAAGATCAGAGGCTGCTTCAATCTCTCTCTCACCAAATTAATTTTTCTGAAAGCTTGTTGTGCATTCCTATTTAGGAGAACCAGTGTTTGCTCCTAATTTAAGGTAAGCAAATATCAAAGTGTCTTTACAGCAGATTGACACTAGTGCCTTTTTAAAGTAAAAGGAAATGTCAGAATTCCCTTTTCTGCCCAGTGTCTCATCCCATTCTCTCCTTCCAGTTGGAACCCACTTAGAGCTGACCCTTCAGTGGGTTTTTGGAACCTGTTAATTGCATGGGATGAGCTGGCCTAGTTTTCTCCCATGGGGCCACAGGTTGATTTAAACTGCCAGAGCGGCATCTCCTTTGGGTTAGCAGCTCCATTCCCAAAAGACTGCGCCACCAGAGCTCTGTCCAGTGCTGCATATTTACACTGGTTTCTTCTGTTGACATTACTGATTGGTGTTCTTAATGATGACTGGAGTTATATAGAAATAATGTTCATTTTACTTTGAGAACAGATAAAGACGCTTGAATGAAAAACAGTTAAGTAGGCCTAAAATTCAGTAGTCTTAATCTAGGATGTGACTGGACCCTGGGGCAAGCTCTACCTATAAGCATTTCAGGTTTGGAGAACCTTGATATGACAGGATAACCCATGGCTGCTTAGAATGTACTTTACTATATATAGTTTTACATTACTGAAGGATATATAGTAGTGCCATCATTTATTGTATTTAGATTTAGATCTTAACATTTTGAAAGAAAGCTCCGTTGTGAAATTAATTTAGATTTTTCTGGCTTAGTGGCATGTTTGATAATTGGCATATAGTATTTTTAATACCCTTGGAGTTAAGAGAAGGAGCCCTGGTAGCATAATGCATAATGTGTCAGAGGTTCGAATTCACCAATCCACTCTGCATAGAAAGATGGACCCATTCCCTTTGTAACGATTTCCAGCCTTGGACACTTACTTGAGGGGGGGGACCCTTTGAGGTGGAATTGACTTAAAGGTAGTGAATAGGTTTTGAGTGCAAAGGATATTCCTATTTTTGATTGTAACAAGGCTTGAAGGAAATAATTTACATATAAATACTTTTCAAAATTAAGAACAACTCTGAAAGGAACTTGCATATGACCTGTCTAAGCATGTCTCTTCCAAGGACCTGAAACTCTCATTTTTAAAGAAGCACCTCAGTGTATTACATAATTAATTAATTAATTCTTTTACTCTATTCACAGAATACATTTCTCCTGAGCAATGTATTGTATCAGGTATGGCTCTGGGAATACAGTGATAGGCAAACAGAATTGTTCTCTGCCTCCTTTTCAAAGAGATAAATATTAACAAGATGAGACAACAGTATAATTCTAAATGTGGTAGCACTGTTAGAGGAAACGGTGGCCATTTAGGGAAGGGTTCTCTGAAGAAATGATGTTTAAATTGAGATCTCAAAGCTGATCAGGAATGTTACAGAAATTTTTCTCAAAAAAGGCTTGGAAATACCTGCAGGTGGTACAGGACTGGATGGGGTTCTGTGTGACATGCACACTGAGATCATTCAGAGTGGCTAAGGAGTTTATCCTTAATCTTAATTGCACACACTCATAAACATACAATCAAGTCCTTGATTTGCACACACTCATAAACATGCAATCAGGTATATAAATCACTGATAAGCATCCTATCCAGTTGTGAAGAATAATATTGTTCTCTCATGTTTGCAGAGGGACAGCACAGGAGGTGAAGACCCTCTATGAGGTGGATTGATTCAGTGACTGGGGTACTCAGGATGGGTTTGTCAGAGGCAGTGAGATTGGCACAGGATAGAGCACGGTTTAGGGCTGTTGTACATAGGGTCCCTGTGAGTCGCAAACGACTCGACGGCACATAACAACAACAACATGTTTGTATAAGGGAGCTTTAGTGGTCTAGTAGTAGGTAAACTAATAGTGGAAGGAGCACTGATGGTCTAGTGGCAAGAAGCTGTGCTGCAGTCCCCAAAGCATGTGGCTCGACTCCAACAGCTGCTCTGTGGGAGAAGGATGGGTGATTAACTGCCTCTGAAAACCTGCCTGAGGATAGGTATGGGCCAGTTCTGACTCTGGTATACTCAACAACAGTGGTCTAGTGGTAAGAAGTTGTGCTGCCAACCCAAAGGCAGGCTGTTCATATCTAGGTGCTCTGCAGAAAAATGGTGGAACATCTCTTGTGCATTTTGCAGCCTCTGAAAAATCTGGAATATCAGCTCTTAGTCAGTTTTGAATCAGTAGCACCTAACAAAAACAACAGATTTTTTATACTCTTGTGTTTTGTTTGTTTGTTCTGTGTGGTGATTGCAGACTGTCAGGATAACCATATGATCTAAGGTAAAGTAGCTTTCAGGTTGCAATCTCCCCTCGAGGCATGAATTAAAATACCACTTCTGACCAGAAACCTTTAATGAGCCCAAGTGGCATGTGGCTGTGAACCCTATGGCCAACAGCTTAAACCCATCAGCAGCTTCTCCATAGGAAAAAAGACTTGGCAATCTGTTTTTATAGCATTTCAATCTTGGAAAACCGTAAGGTAGTTCTGCTCTATCATGTAGAGTTGCTGTGAATTGGAATCTGTTTGATGGCAGTTTATGGGCAGTTTGATGGGTTTATGATGATGGATAACATTATGATGGAAGATTATGATAATCTTATTATGGAAGTTGGAATTTAGAAGCATTCACTTGGCTTCATACAAATGGTGCTTGTCATATTTTATGATACTCAGATTTCTTTGGCAGTAAATAACTTCTTTAGTCATTGCTTGCTTTTGTTTTTATATAACCAATTTGCAGGTAGTCTCCTACTTAAAGATGGAGTTTTGTGATGACACCTCAGTTGTAAGTCAGTTCTGATGTAATTCATGGACCCCACTTTTTTGGTTACGCTTTTCACTGTTACCGCTTTTAATTACCAGTATATTTTTGAGTCTAATCATTGTCTTCGAGGATTGGTTTCTAAATAGTAACATTAATAAATTATGCTCTATAACCTTATATACAGTACATATTAACTATTATACCTTGGACCAAACACATGCACACTCAGATCATTCAGAGTGGCCAAGGAGTTTATCCTTAATCTTAATTGCACACACTCATAAACATACAATCAAGTCCTTGATTTGCACACACTCATAAACATACAATCAGGTATATAAATCACTGATAAGCATCCTATCCAGTTGTGAAGAATAATATTGTTCTCTCATGTTTGTATAAGGGAGCTTTAGTGGTCTAGTAGTAGGTAAACTAGTAGTGGTAGGAGCACTGATGGTCTAGTGGCAAGAAGCTGTGCTGCAATCCCAAAAGCATGTGGTTGGACCAAAGTGAATAGGCAGTGTAGTTCATCCTAACTTGAACACAGGTATGTTGAGGAATGCTTATATAAAGATGATATGCACATATAAAAATACCAAATCTGTTCAGATTGAAAAATGAAATCCATTTGGAGATCCAGCTCTGTGTTCTGCAGTGACCCAGATATTAATGAAGAACATAATCTTAAGTTTTCAGGTTTTTAATTTAATTCACTGGGTTATAAACTACTGCTTGTAGTAATGGGAAATATACAATAGTTCAAATTCATTAGGAGAATAAAGGTTTAGAAGATTACAGCTAGAATTACTCTCAGCACCCATTGAAATTCATTCAGTGAGACTGTAAGCTACAGTGAAACAACAGTTAGGCAAAGCAATTAGTGTTGGTAGTGTTTTAGTTCCTGCAAAGCTTGGCAAAATAAATAATTGAAAGTATTTAAATTTTGACAAATTGAATGAAGTTAAAAATTGAATCCACCTCCTTGCCACCACTTGCTAATTTTAAAACTTCCTGAGCTATTATGATTTAAATTGTTGAGAGTTATCTGTGTTGCATTCTGTGGGTGGCTGAAATTGAGTGGAGTGCTTTTTAGTCCCAGTTCTTGAAGTGGAACTGGATTTGTGATGGTTTAAATAAAGAGGAAAGCATCATCTGTGATGATTGCAGCCTGACCTGAGGGAGAGGCCAGCAGAGTAAGTAAAGGGGCTGTAGAGTTTGAAGTTGGGCTTGGTTTTTCCCCCCCCACATTCTATTTTTCTTTTATTAATTTTAAGAAAGTTTACAGAGACTTAGGGTTTCCAGTTATTCATTGTTGCACTTTTTGCCCTTACCTCTTCCTTCTCTTCTCTTTGAAAAGTAAAAGAAAAATTCTTTCATTGTTATACAGTCCCTGCCCCCAAGTCCACTCCACTATGCAGCCTTCATTGTGGACTTTAGAAGGACTGGTCTGGAGTACCTAAGTGCTTAATGAATTCCAAAATCACTTCAGAATAATTTTATGGTTCATCAATGTGCATTTCTGTGAATGTACTTCCTTGTTTGATATTAATACAGTTTTGCTACACTTCCACAGGTTTACTTAATGAAATACTTTCTTTGTATATATGTAGAACATTATGTCTACCTACATTTCTTTTATCACATCTTATTAGAATTGTATATTGTCCTTTAAGAGAATGACTTCTTCCCTGTGTTATAGTGAATGATTTGGGCTCATTTCTCTATGTAAATTTAAGAATAATTTAGTCTTTTTCTTCATTCTTGGTGGGGTAGGCGTGAAGTTTTACTTGTCTCATTTGAAAAAGGAATGAATGCCAGGAGAGATCAAGAATCTTTCTATGACGTGATTGTGATGACTGAGACCTAATATAGCTAAGGCTTAGGACAGGGCTCAACTCATGAAAAATGCTATATAAATGTTAGCTTTCATATTCGTTGTTATTGCTGTCATGGATACTGTTGTTTGAATCTTAAGACTTAGATATCAGGTAAAATTTATGAAAGTAGTCTGTTTTGTGTACTTATATTTAGGGAAGAGGGTGCTTGCTTTACAAAAAAGCTATGTATTCATTCATATACTAAATTGTTTCTCAAGTAAGACAGTGTAACACTGTACTCTTCAATTTCTATAATCTGTTTGCTAAAGAACCTTATAAAGAGGTTTTGAAATAACATTTGGAAGCTGTCAAAGTCAGTGTATAACTGAACTCAAGGACTAGTCTTGCCAAGCTTGAGCTGCTTTGCTTTATGACAGCTGTTACAACATTGTGCTCACCTGTCTTCCCCAGCTGCTGTATATAGTGAGTTAGAGAGAAGTCCTTTCTGAGGGGAAGAGAGGGTTTGATGTATGTGCAGACACTTGGACTTTTTTTGTGAAGGCTCATTACTAAATGAGTTAAGGGGGTTGCTATCTAGACAGGAAATAGTTATTAACCTAACTGTTTTCATTAAATGGGAAAATAGAAGTCTTAAAAAAATTCCAAGGAGGTGGTTAAGTGTTTTGCAAAAGTATCTTTGGAGCAGGTGGCTTAGAATATGAATTTCATGTGTGTTAGACATTTTTGCATCATTTGCGAATTTTTACTTAAAGTTATTTTAATGAACTGAAATTATGGATTTAATGTGCACATGTTATTTTGAATTGTCATGAAACCTGTATTTAATCTTTATTTGGACTTGAAAGTTTTGGGTTCCCCCACTTTATCCTCTTATGGGAAACTATGGTTATTACAATGTCTGAACTACTCATTTATTAAATGTAAGATAATTAGCACCACAACAAGATAAAGGTAAATAATCCAATTGAAAAATGGACTCAGGATATGAACAGACACTTCACCAAAGAAGACATTCAGATGGCCAAAAAGCACATGAAAAAATGTTCAAAATCTCTAGCTCTAAGAGAGATGCAAATCAAAACAACTATGAGATATCATCTCACCCCAGTCAGAATAGCAAAATTTAACAGAACAGCAAGCAACAAATGCAGGCGAGGTTGTGGAGAAACTGGAACCTTTATTCACTGTTGGTGGGAATGTAAAATAGTGCAACCACTGTGGAAGGCGGTATGGCGCTTTCTCAAAAAGTTGCAAATAGAGATACCATTTGACCCAGCAATTCCACTACTGGGAATATATCCCAAAGATAACTGACATCTAAGCAGATATATGCACACCCATGTTTATCGCGGCTCTGTTCACAATAGCAAGGAGTTGGAAACAACCCAGGTGCCCATCAACAAATGAATGGATAGAGAAGCTGTGGTATATTCACACAATGGAATACTATGCTGCATTGAAAAACAAGGAACTCATGCAATATTATTAAAAATGGGTGAGCCTGGAGGATATTATGCTGAGTGAAGTATCTCAGTCACAAAAGGACAAATATTGCATGGTGCCACTGTTGTAAAATGGGACTGATATCAGGGTGGGGTTAAGACTGAGAAAAACTGGATAAATTGTGTGTACTGCACTGAAACAGATGAGGGAGTGAATAATTTAAAAGCGATGTATGATAGGGTATTAAGGTTATCACAAGAGTCCACAATTAAGGTTGCATAGTGGAATGTACTTGGGGTGGTGGGAGGGGTGGGGGGGGTTGTGTATCAGGGAGGGGTCTTTCTTTTGCTTTTCAAGGAGAGGAGTGAACTGGGGGGGTGGGGAGAGAGGGCTGGGCGGGTAGAGAAGTGCAGCAGTGAATGAATGGAAATCCAAATTCTCTGTAAATGTCCATTAAAGTGTTTTAAAAAAATAAAAAAAAAAAGTAAGATAATTAGTGTCACCGTTGACATGTTTTCAAGTTTCCATTGAGACAGAAAATGGTATCATTCCTAGTGGTTTTCTTCCTTTCATAAAGAATTCAAAGAAAGTAAGTGTCTGTGATTGATAATGCCTAACAAGCAGCATCTCCTTGTATTTGAAGTGAGTGTATAATGAGGAAAAGCAAGGCTCTGGGAAATCACTGACCGTTCGAGGAGGGCACTGGTTGTGATTGAACTGGAATGCCATTCAGAGGATCTTCGTCCTGGCTCTTTTCTTAACTGGTAAATGGTGAGGTATCGGCTCTACTTTGAGCTCTTACTTTTTATAGTACATTTTAACTAAAGACTCAGATGGAAGCGTGAGTTAAGGAAGGGTACTACAAGTGTATAGGCTGTTTAACTTTAGCTCTGCTATGACCTTGAGATGGTGTCCTTTATGGTTTTCCGCCTGCTTCCCGTTTGTTAAAAAATTTTCTTTTCAATGTCTTTTTTCTTCCTGCATTTTCCCTTTTCTTAACCATTGCAGATGAGTTTGTGTAACAGCATAGAGAGCTATGACCAGGTCAGAATTGTAGAAGTAATACTGGAAGCAAGCTAGAGAAGAGTAATTTCAAGACATAGAGGTGTTGCATATTCATAAGGCTGGACTTTCAGAAAGAGAATGGGGTTTTGAGTCAGCTAGACAGGATTCAGTAATTCCAGCTAGTTTTCTGTGCCTTCTGATTGACTTTGGACAATTACCGTGATTGAAGATAAAGACTACACCTCTTTATAGGGAGCTCTGATAGCCTCGTAGTAAAAAGCTGTGCTGCAATCCATATGGTTTGAAATCCACTAGCTGCTGTACAGTGCGATTCTACTGTGCGATTTACTACCTCTGAAAACTCACTTGATGGTCAGCGAGGGGCTTGTTCTTACATGATGGTATACAGCAACAACAGAATTTGATGTGGTTTCTTTTCTAGTTTTGAAGTGACTTGAGATACACATTGTTGTTAGGTGCTGTCTGGTCTGTTCTGACTTAGTGACCTTAGGTACTGAGGGAAGCACTGCTTAGTCCTGCACACCAGACAGTCATTGCTAGGACCATTGTGTCAGTCTATCTTGTTGAATGACCTCCTTTTTCTCACTGATGGTCTCTACCAAGTGTGATGTCCTTCTCATGCTTGAGAAGTGACTGATCGTGTCTGCCAATATGTCAGTCTTTCTGTCCTTGTCTTTAAGGAGCATTGACATTACTTCCACGCTAGATCTGTTCATTCTTCTGGCAGTCCCTCTTATATTCCATATTCTCCACCAGCATCATAATTCCAATGCATTGCTTCTGTTGTACACCTAATGATTTGTAGTTTTGAAAGATAACATGATTATTTGCAGAAAATTTTCTCTTACTGGAGGCTCCAAATCTAGGCACTTCACTTTGCTTTGTGTATGTAATTTAATAAGCCACAATGTATCCTTGTCCTCTGGTCTAGAAAGTAATACATATTTTGAATATACCTCAGGAGAACTTTCTTTGGTGAATGTATCTTTAGAAATTGACATAACCATGATCTGTCTTCAGGAATTTTCTTTTTTTCCCCCCGAGACTTATTTTCCACAAGTCAGATCTAAACTAGGCCCATACGCTCTGTTGAGTGTGTTCATTTAATCATCTAAACAGTTTCTGTTTCAGTTCCAAAAAAAGGTACTCTCACTCCCTCTCCCCATTAAATGCAGGTCTCCTTTTAAAAAGTGTTGTAGGATCCTTACTTGTTACTTGGTTATTTTTGGTGACAATAGATAAGTGGATGAGCTTTTTCAGAAATCAGACCTTTTCAATACTAATATAAAATTAGTATGTACCTGTAAATTCAGTATATAATATTTTAAGATCTGGAGAATCTATGAATTTAGGTCTGTGGCAGAACAAAAGTGTAAGAAATATCCTGGAGTAGGTGGAATTATGCTTTTTTTTTAAGTTCAAAATTATGGTGTCAACTTCTAAATGTGAAATGATCTAGAAAGTAACTGTTAATAGTGGCTAGCTTTGGGAACTGAGCGTACATTAAAATCTAGATAGTCATGTGTCTTAGATCTGTCTGGTTTACAGACTAAAGTAAAACATTGGTGGCGGTTACTTGATGGCGTATTTAATCAATTGTAATGCGAGAAAATAGCTGTAAGAATATTCAATACAATATAAATATATGATTCTCTGAGTATTATTTAATGGACTTTGGTGGTATAGTCCTTAGGGTGTTGTGCTGCTAAACCAAAAACTATACCTTTGTGATGTGACCCAAACCTACTAGTGTCTCCATTGCAAGAAAGATGGGCGTTATGGCCTCAGAAACCTAATGAGGATCAACTATAGGTAGGTTTTGACAGGATGGCAATGAGAATAAGAAAGCATTATTTGTCATTTGTGTATTTGTCCTTCTGTATTCCGACCAGTCACTTGTGGTAATCAAATAAGAATGGTAATCAGATGAAATCACAAAAGATATAACAGCATGTGATCTTTACTATAATTGCCCATCTTGATAACCTTGAGAAAGCATTATTATTTCTCTTTAATATCATTATTATTTCAGGGGGAAGGTACTAAGTTATAGAAAATATGTGAGTCATTAAAAAAATGATAATAACATTGGTGTGACTTTTTTTAATTCTCACTGTTTATAGAAATTCTTACTTGGTGATTTTATTGCAAAAAGGATTCTGTTGTCTGTCATACTATACCTTAATCTGTATGATAATGTCCCTTCTGCATGTTTCCTTTAGAATTAGAATTTTGTTTTTCTCTAATGCCTTTAGAGAAACTAAGAGAGCTTGACAGTCTGAATTCAGTTTCAGGAGATAAGTAGATATTAAATCAGCTTTTCTTGCCCGTTACTCTAACACTTGGAGGGTTGAGTCTTTTATTTACTTCCCTGGTCTGTGGTTTGGCAGTTTTGGCCAGGCTTCCTCTGTAGTGGTTCTCTACAATGATAGGTCTCCATAGTGGGATGTCTCTGCTGGGCTCACTCAAGCACTCTCAGGTAACTGGTAGTTGAAGGGCTCACTCAGAAATCTGGTAATTGACTGACTCTTGGTACTCTGGGGCACCAGGGTGCCAGGGCTTAGTGAGTCTTGCCAGTGGGGTTTCTGCAGAACAACAATAGAAGGAAGATATGCCCACATGCTTAAATGTTTTTTTTTAAATCTGTTTGCTATTCTGTTGTCAAGTTATTCAAGTCAACTCATTGCCATCCTGTGAGAATCTACTCAGAGCTGACTCTTCTTGTGGGTTTTCAGGAAGTTGTTAATCACACAGGAGAAGATTGCCCGTGTTTCCTCCAAGGAGCTCCTGGTGGATTTGAAATACCAGAGAGGTACCACCTTTGCTTTAGCAGCACTATGGGCTCTTGTTGGTGTGTGTCATCACAATGAACTCACACTGTAGCTGACCCACCAGCAGGTTTTCAGAGGCTGCAAATGGCATGAGAGGAGATTGCCCATCTTTCTCTTGAGCTGCTGATGGAGTCAAACCACTTACCTTTGGGTTGGCACTGCAACTCCTTATGCACTAGTCCACCAGAGCTCCCTCCTTATGGGCTAGAGCAGTTGAAATTCTAAAAAAGCGCCATCTCTTTGTGGGAGGAGTTATAAAACTACACCACAGAGAAGGGAAGAATTTGTAGTCATTTTTTATAATCTGGCACAGATACTCTGAGGATTCAAAGTTTTGCTGTAAAGAATATTGTCTTTACTTTTGAACTGTGTCCAGAATCCCAACAGTTTCTCATGAACCTCCTCTGCTACCATCCTAGTTCTCACTACTGGCATCTTTCATGTCCTAACGGCTTCTGCCTTTTATCTTGCCCTCTATGTTCCATACAGCAGGCTGAGCAAATTTTCAAAATTAGAAGTCAGATCACTGCTCTGCTTAAAACCTTCCATTGGCTTCATGTCTCATTCAGAACAAAATGGAAGTTTCCTGTATGACTTTACATGATCTAGGCCCTTGTCTGTCTTTATCTTCTGTCACTGTCTTCCTCACTTATCCTACCCCAGCCACATTTCCCTCTAATACAGCTTGTTCCATCCTCAGAGCTTAGCAATTGTGGTTTCTCTGCAGGTTTTCAACCTGGCTCACTTTTTTACTTCTTTTTGGTTTCTTCTTATTTATCAGCTTCTCAGAGAGGACTTTACCGATAGTGTTACATAAAACAATACTTTCCTACCTATCTCTGGCTAGCACTAGCATTTCTTTATTCTCTGTCTACCCTAGAATGTAAGCTTTATAACAGCAGTGACTTTGAGTGTGTTGTTTGCTATTTATCCCTGATGCCTAGAACTGTACCTGGCCCAGAGTATATACCCCCTAAACTTCAGTAGAAAGACTGTTGTGGGTTTGTTTTTTTTTTTTTTTGTTTTAAGGTGAAAGCAAAGACAGTTTTATTGGAGAAAAATATGTCTCAGAGAGCAAGATGGGTCATTTTTCCAAAAATAAAGAGATGGAGAAAGACTAGCAAAATGACTTCATGTAAATGCTTGTCATTAGTTGATCTTTGTGGTGGGTCTTACGATGTGGTGAGGCAGCCTCTCCACTCTCCTTGCCTGATACTTGACTGAAATTAGAAAATGATATTTAACAAAGAATTAATTCTGTAACCTCTTTTAAAAAAGTACTTTAAATTTGGTAATTTTTAGTACTTTTTTATTTATGAAGACCTATCTTAGTGGATTTAGAAATATAATCATTATATCTGCTTAGGGCTTATGTAAATGAATAAAATACCTATGTATGGTTTTTGAGGAAGGTGGTATGGAGATGTTGGTGGTGGAGGTGCCATTGAGTCAACTTCAACTCATAGTAACCCTGTGCACAGTTGCCCTAAACCTTGTCTTATCCTGCACTGGACTCACTGTGTCATTCATCTTGTTAAATATCTTCCTCTGTTTCTCTGACCATCCATCTTTTCCCAGCATGATGTCTTTTCCCAAAGACTGGTCTCTCTTGACAACATGCCCAAAATATGTTCACCAGGCTTGCAGGGGTACTCTGGTTGCACTTCCTGCAAGAGGGATTTGTTTATTCTTTTGATGGCACATGGGATAGTCATTCGTCTTTTCTAGCACCTTAATTCAGATGCATCAATTTTTTCTCAGTCATGCTTATTGCCCATCTTTCAGGTGCATAGACAGAAGAGGAAAATTCTTGTTAGATGGGACTTCACATTTCAAGCCCTCAAATATCTTTTACTTAGACCTAATGTACCTGATTACTCAAGGACAACTGGGGCAGGCCTCCCCTGAGCTTAGGTGTAGTACTGTTGTCCTTCAAGTATAATTTATCTCTTCATTGGCTTTCTTATAGCTGAGGTTTTAATTGAAATTCTGGTAGTTGAACATGAGTGTTGTGACATTGTCAAACCTCTAATTTGAAATAATGAAATAGGATGAGAGTGAGTAGGAGGAAGGGCAGTCTAACTTAGTGAAATATCTGAATCACAGGATATTTAAAAATAAAACCAATGATAAGATTTTATAATTATAGTGCATGTTATAGAATAAATTTTGACTAGGACATAGTGAGCCATGTAAGCAAATAGAAATATTTCTAACTCATAATAAAACAAACCAAAAAATACTGTCCTGGAGCCAGTTTTGACTCATAGTGACCCACCATCAGGTTTCCAAGGCTTCACATCTTTGTATGAAGACACTAAAGACACTAAGACACTTCCTTTGTAGGAAGACACCCAGGAGTGACTGGTAGATTTGAGCCATCAGTTTTTTTGTTAGCAGCTTGGTATGTATGACACTACCATGGGCTCCTATAAAATATCTCAAAGATTTTAAGCAGTGAAGTGTGGGAAAAATTACTTAGAATTTGAAGATCACACTAGAGAACCTAAAAAAACACAACCAAACCCTTTGACTTAGTTGTACTTCATAGTAACCCTGTTGGACAAAGTACAACTTCCCCATAAGGTTTCAATGCTGTCAATCTTGATGGGAGCAGACTACCACATAGTTCCCTTTGGAGTGGTTGGTGGGTTCGAACTACTGATATTTCTGTTATCAGTCAAGTTCTTTAACCACTGTGCTATTAGGACTCCTTTGGAGAACCTTAGGAATCATTCATCTCTTGAAAGTCTTGATTTGAAAAATTTATTGTTGACTTTTAGGTTTGGCTCTCCTAATTTGTAATGACCTGAAAATATGCAGTGCAGAAATTTGGATTTGGTTAGAATCACATTCTTCAGTCTGAAATGTTCGAAATTAGAATTGCAGAGATAGGAGGCATTACTGTTGGGACTTCTTTCTGTCTCATGGTCTGTTTTTCTCCTTGGGGATTTTTCCCCCCATCCCAGCAAGTGCATGGGTATATATTATGCTTTATTGTACCAAATCTGGATGAATTTGAAAGCTGGGAAGTGAAGCAAGCAATGGTTTACATAATTTAGTGAAAAGATGGTGGTGATGAGGGATGGCAAGGATTGTGGCATTGTTCTTGACTCCAAATTCTGGACTCTTAACAGGAAAGAGACAGTGGTAAAAACACAAATTTTGTGTTCCCTTATATGTTTGCCATTTCCTATTTAAGGGATTTTTAGTCTTGATGGCACAGTGGTTAAACACTTTACCACTAACCAAAAGAGCAGTGGTTTGTACCTATCTAGCAGCTATGTTGGAGAAAGGCTTGGTGATATGCTCCCATAAGTTTAGGAAGCTTAGGAAGCCTTCTAAAGTTCTAGGCTGTTGAGTGGGGTGGCTGTGAGTTGAAGTTGACTTGATGGTACCGGTTAACAACAGCAGCAGTAAGAAATCTCAGATATGGAGTGTAGTGGTTATTCATTGTTAACATTCTCACCTTCCAGCCACGAGAGTGGGTTCCGTTCCTGATGAATGCATCTTGTGTGCAGGCCACCACTTGTCTGCCTGTGAAAGTCAGATGTTCCTATGATGCTGAACAATTAGTTTTCAGCTGAACTTCCAGATTAAGATACATGATAAAGAAAGACTAGTGATCTCCTTCTCAAAACCAGCCAGCAGAATCCCTGTGGATCATAGGTAATCCCGTCCACAAACAAATGTGAGGATGTGCCAGGACTGGACAACATTGTGCGTGGACCAATGACTGAAGGCTGACTCAAGACAGTGGCTAACCAATAGCCTCAGTTCCTTTGGTGGTAAAAAAGGAGGTGCTGACAGGGCCTTTTTCTGAGGTTTGTCATATAGATTAAGTGAATGAAGTATGTAAGATTTGGGAATACTCCAAAAATAATAGCTAATACACAGAGAAGGCATATTTTCTAAAGAAACCAGAAAAATGATACCAGTAATGTTTAAGTGAGCACCTGAGGTGCACAATTTTACATGAAATTTTGGTTCCTATGAAAGTACTGAACACGTACATATCATTTATGTGAGGGACAGAATAAAGAGTTCATGAATAATAGTGTTCATGAGGATGGGAGTTGGTAACTTAGTGGAGACAGTTTGGCCAGAATTGGGCAGGGTGTTTCATTGTGTGCACAGTGGCTTTAGAGAGAGAGTAAATTGCTTTGTGTGAAGGGAGAAGCCAGTACCTGCTAATGGAGGCAGAGAGCTAAGGGGGTAAGATGAGCCGTGGTGTAGTATGAAAGAGGGCGTGTATGAGAAGGAGTACTGGGAGGGCTTGTATGCTGGGATTTTATGATTATATTTGATACCAAAGGCAATTAGCAGCCACTCAAGCTAGGTGTCTACAAAGGGGAGTGATGTTCCCATAAGTAGAGTTCTTGCTGTTGGTTTACCACAGATCCCTGGGGTGATGCTTTTCAGATTTATCTGTGCACAAGAGAATTTCCAAGCCAGAGTGCTACAGTTTGAAGTCTTGTTTTTATTTTTTCTAATTCAGAAATTCGGAGATTCTTGCACTCCATAATATATTTATTACACTAAAAATTTTTGTGGTTTTGAACTGCTCCATATTTATCCTCTGTATCTTAGGGCTTACTCTCCTTACTACTCCCTAGGTTAATCTTGGTTTAAGGTGGGGAGCTCTGGTGGCCTAGTGGTAAGGAGCTGCAACTACAATCCCAGAGGCGCCCTGTTCAAATTCACCAGATGCTTTGCCGGGGTACACGCACACAAAAATAATAATAAAAATTTAACAAAAAAAAAATCTAGGTTTAAGGTAATTAGCAGTTGAGGTAGTTGGACTGCCAGGAAAGAAGGGCATTTAGAACGGGTTTTTTTGCTAACAGCCGGCAGGCAGATGGTTTTCCTCGTATTGTTCTTTCAGCCCTACTAAGCCCCCACTCCTTTCTTTAAGGCATCTTGGGAGGTTTTTTTGAAAGCCCACAGACAATTCCTCAGTGTTTAATCACTTACTCTGACTGTTCCATCCCAAGTTGCAGGACTGGTGGCTTTGAGCAGGAGTGAATGTGTTTATTAATATACCTAGGCAGGGACTGCTTGCGGCCTAGTGGGTAGGGATTTGTTCTGCTAACCCAAAGATATGTATTTGGAGCCTACCAGATGCTCCACAAGAGAAAGATGGCCCGGCAATCACCTCCCATGTGATTTACAGCCTCTGAAAATCTGCTTGAGGGTCAGCTGTGGGTCAGTTCCAACTTAATGCCAAATAACAACAGCAGGATCTCTGCCATGGAAGCAGACTGCCACATCATTTCCTGCAGAGTGGATAGTGTGCTAGAACCAGCTTTTCCATTAGCAGTGGAGAGCTCAACCACTGTGTCACCAGGGCGCCCTACACCAGCTTTCGGCCACCTCCAGTCTGCATCCAGTTTTTTAGATGCTGTTCCACTGGAGAAAGATGGGCAGTCTCCTCCTGTGTGATTAACTTCCTCTGAAAAAACCTGCTGGAAGGTCAGCTGTAGGTCAGCTCCGACTTGATGGTACACTACCGCAAACTCAGAGAAATAGAACCATATTCTCTGTGATTCCAATTGTGACTGGCTTCATTCATTTAGTGTAAAATTTTCAAAAGATTACCCAGGTTGCATGTGTCAGACCTTATATTCCATTTTATGGATGTTGTTGTTGACTGCCTTCAAGTCTAGCATGACTCACAAGGAGCCTATGAACAAAAGGCCTGAAGCACCTCTGCAACTATCAACATTATCAAAGTTCATAGAGTTTCCAGGGGTAAGTTGTTTAGGAAGTGGCTACCGCTACAGCTTATTTGTTGTTAAATGCCATCTAGTAAATTCTGACTTATAGGGACCCTATGTGACATCACAGTTTAATGGTGATTTGGTTTTCTGTGATGGTGCTGTGAACATTCTTATCGGTTTTAGCGTGGATTTACATTTTGATTTATCTTGGATATAAGCCTGAGATTAGAATTGCTGGGTTCTATGGAAGCTATTAACGTTTTGAGGAGCTCTGATACTTTTTTGCAAAGTAGCTGTACTATTGACATTTCCACTAGCAATACATGTGTTGTTACATGTACTGTTAAGTCAAAACCAACTCAGAGTTGACTCTCCAGCATATTGTCAGAGGTTGTAAATTGCACGGGAGAAGATTATGTGTATTTCTCCCACATGCACTTGGTGTATTTGAATGGTGTGCCTTTGGGTTGGCAGCGCTGCTCCTTACCACTCGGCCACCAGAGCTCTCTAGCAATATGATAGATCCAAATTCTCCATAACCTCCTTCAGTACTTATGGGCTGCCTTTCTCATTCAGTTATCTTAGTAAATGTGATTTGCATTTCCTCATGTCTAATGATGTTAAGTCTTTTCATGTGCTTATTTCCTATTTGTCTTTTCAGAGAGGTATCGAGTCAGATCTTTTGGACATCTTTTAATTGAGTTGTAATTTTATTACTGACTTCTAGGAGTCTTTATGTACACTTGATACAGACTCTTACCAGATACATGATTTGCAAATATTTTCTGCCTTTCTTTCTTTTTTACTTTCTTAGTAGTATGTCCTTTGAAGCACTCATGCTTTAGTTCGATGTTGTCTGTTAGGTGCCATCAAGTAAAGTATGACTCATAGTGATTCTATGAACAAAAGATCTGAACCCTGTTCTTTCCTGCGCCATCCTCACACTTCCTGACAGGTAGGAGCCCATTGCAGCAGTCACCGTGTCAAACCACCTGGTTGAGAGTCTTCCTGTTCTTCGCTGACCCTCCACCCTTTCCAGCATCATGTCCTTCTCTAAGGGATAACCCCTTCTAGCAGCATGCCCAAAGTAAAGTATGTCATCATTCTTGCCTCTAAAGAGCACTCTGGCTGCATCCTCTCCAAAACATATCTGTCTGTTCTCTTGGCTGTCCGTGAGATATTTAGGGCTTTTCTCTTAACACCACAGCTCAGAAGTGTCAATTCTTTTTCTTTCATCCTTTTTCATTGCTCTCGGATGCATAGCAAGTCATTGGAAAGACTATGCCCTGAATTTGATACACAACCCTGCTTGCTGAAAGTGAGGAGGACTTGAAGCACTTGTTGCAGAAGATCAAGGAATGAAGCATTCAGAATGGATTGCATTTCAGTGTCAAGAAAACAAAGATTCTTACTACTGGACTGATGGGCAGTGTCATAATAGATGGAGAGGAGATTGAAACTGTGAACAGCTTCATCTCGCTTGGATCCACAGTTAACATCCTTGGTATCAGCAGTTAGGAAATAAGGAGATGCATTGTACTGGGAAAATCTGCAGTTAGAGACCTCTCCAAATTATTGAGGAGTAATGATGATGATGTTGTCTGGTTTATTGATATCTTTGTTTTGTCATTTGTACTTAACCTTCTTAATCCCCTTGTGGTAGGAGCCAGAATATCTGGGCTTTACTTTTACCACTGATGAATTTCATAAAAGTAGGTGAGTTGCTATCTTTTTGCATAGCTTGATACATGTCATACTCCTAACAGAAATGTTAGTTTCCACTCTTGTTCTGCAAGAGAAAGATGGGGTGTTGCCTCATAAAAATTTACAGCCTTGAAAACCCAGTAGACCCATGAGTCAAAATAGGTTTGATGGCATTGAATTTGGATTTTTACCAGTCTGTCTTCTACACCAGAGAGCTTTTCCTTAAAACAGAACAAAAAAAACAATACTGATTAAATAATTTCTGTGTTGACAATTTCCACAAAGTTTCCTGTTGCCCATAAAGGATGGACTCAGCACTTTAGTTTGCCATTTAAAGCTCTCCCACAAGCTAGCCCAGCCTCTTTCTGCAGCACAACCTTTCTGTAGTCCACTCCAAACATGCCCAGACTCATCCTACCCTTAACTTCAAGATTCTGCATGTACCTTCTTTTTTCCCCAGGAATGTCTTTGAGCAACACAATTTGACTCAGAGTGGACCCCAGGAGTGCATAATTTTTTATATCTTTATTATATTAATTCCTATGCTGTTTTAAATTTATTTGCAGAATATCTCATCCACTCAGCAATTCCCTGGGAGGCAGACCCTATGCCCTTTGTGTTCACAGCCGAATTTCTGGCATTGCATAGCAGGACGGTATAAATTGATCAGTACAGACTGGCTGTGTGAACGAATGAATTTCTTTGTTGAACTCTAAAATAGAAACAAAGGAAAGACTGAATCAGGTCTAGATTTTTGGCTCTCAGTTTTCATGAACTTTTTAGGTTGTGGAGACTTTGCAGAAAGATGGTGAAGTGTTAAAACCTTAGAATAAGATACTTTCCTGCTTGCAGTACTAATGCTCTGAGGTCCTGTTTGGAGAGAGGCTGACTCTAAGAACACAACCTCACTTTCCTCATATTTTGAGTATGGGGAAACGTTAAGAGAGCATAGTGAAGCAAGAGTTCAGTGCACACCAGCGCTCTTGGACTAGTGGCAAGAAGCTGTGCTGCAATCCCAAGGGCATGTGGTTCAAGGCCACTGGCCGCCCTGTGGGAGAAGGATGGGCAGTCTCCTCATGTGCAATTAACTGCCTCTGAAAACCTGATGCAGTGTTAGCTATGGGTTGGTTATAATGCGATGGTACACAACAACAACAACATACTGTATAACCACTGTTGAGGGAACGCTGATGGTGTAGCCTGTAAGGAATTGTCATGCTTAACCCAAAGGCCGTGCCTCTCTCACTGTCTTAATGCATTAGCAACTCTGAGAGAGTAAGATAGGCAGCCTCATTTGCGATTTGTGGAAACCCAATGTTGGGTCACCTCTAAGTCTCTTCCTACTTGATGGCAATGAGAGTTGAGATAGCTGCTGTTTATATGGGTCTTTTGAATATAGTGTAGTCATGTGTCTTTGAGTTGGAGCCAGTGTAGTTACTAGAGAAGTTACTCCAATGTTAAATTATTGTCTTTACCTTAAAATGTGCTAAAGCTGCTTTTGGCTTCTGTGGGAACTCCTTGGGACACGGTTAGGCTTTAAGAGCATCCTAAGATTTCTTAATATAGTGTTGCTCTTATTGTTAGGTGCCATCGAGTTGAATCCGACTCATAGCAACAATATGTACACAGCTCTGAATCATGCTCTATCCTTAACCAATTTCATCATCTCTGACATTCTTATCCCCCAGGACCTCAGTCACTGAGTCAATCTGTCTCATCCAGGGTTGTCTTCTCTTGTGCTCTCCCTCCACCCTTCCAAGCATGATGTCTCTCTCCAAGTACTGGTCCCTCTTTGGGATATGCTCAAAGTATGTCACATGGAGCTTCAAAATCCTTGCCTTCAAAGAGCAATCTGGTTTCACCTTCTCCAAGATGGACCTGTTTGTTTTCTTAGGAGTCATTGATCTATTCAGTACTCTTCTCCAGCAGCACATAGCATCAATTCTTCTTGTGTCATCTTTAGTTATTGTCTTGCTCTATGATGCATAGCAAATCATTATGCAGACCATGGCTTGGATTAGGGCACCCTAGTCTCTAGACTGACATCATTGCTCTTCAGTAGTTTGGAGAGGTCCTTGACAGCAGATTTTCCCAGTGCAGTTTGTCTTGATTTCCTGGTTGTGGGTACCAAGAGTGTTGACTATAGAGCCATACAAGCTGAAGCTGTTATTGATTTCAGTTTCTTCACTGTCTGTTATGAAGCTTCCAGTTGGCCCAGTGGTGAGAATCTTTGTTTTCTTGATGTATGTGTTTTTGAGTCAGAACCAATGTGATTACTACTACGTTAAATTATCTTCTTTACATTAGATATGTTAGAGCTGCTTTTGAGTGCTTTGGGAACTTCCTTTGGACTTAACAGACTTTGAGAGCATCCTACGATTTGTAACTGTGCTAAAATGTCATGGTTCATATATTTCCTTTTTTTTTTTTTTTTGACAAATATTTCCTGATACCTAGGTCCTCACAGATCTTCATGTTCTGAATCTAATTCCTCCAGGGTGTTTTCATGTGTCCATGTTTAGTAAACATGCTTCTTAGGTGCTACAGTGACAGAGATGACTAAAAGAGCATTTATTTTACAGGGTTTATTGAACATATTATTGCTGGGGATCAAGTGCATAAGATAGATGGATAGGACTTCTGCATTCTACAGGTGGTTATTGCTTTTATGGGTGTTGGTTTTCTCTTCTCATTTAGATTTTAATTCTCTATTTCATTCCCTCAGTCAACTAAGCTGCTGAGTAAATAGTTCTCAGGAACTACTTGATTGGCTTCTTGGGTGAGGCTGGTTTGATTGCCAACAGTGTCTGCTCGCCAAGAAAATGTGAGGGCCGTTTGGAGAAACAGCTCTTATATTTATTGTCTTTCCAGTGTACACAGGTCTCACAAGTGCTCAGGTAGCGTGGATGGGAGAATCCATATCTGGAGTTTGGTTTATTCCTTTGGAAACAAGCTTGGTGACTTAGAATTTCTCTGTCTCCTTAGCCCTTTGAATGATTTTGTTTCTGAATAATGAATTTATGTATTCAGATTTTGGACTCAGAGGACATTGGCATGTGATTCTTACTCCCTAGCCCTTGAAACAGATTTTATTTCTGAATAATGAACTTACGTATTCAAATTTTGGACTCCGAGGACATTGGCGTGTGATTAGAGTACTGAATGCTTAATCAGAACTTCAAAGAGTTTTTCTTTCTTGTTTTGCTTTGCTTTTAAAACTGTGGCTCTGCATTTCTTAGTAAAGCAAAAATTTCCCCCCCCCCCGTTGGTTTGAGTTGGATTGGGTATTTTTCCCAGATGGTTTCCTTTGCATTCTGCCACTTGAACTTTTATGTAAGGTTTTTCAGGGACTTCACATAGTTTTCAGAGTTTCATTTTACCTACAAGACTTCTAGGCGTTGAACACATTAGAATGCCTAGTACATTATGGTACCTTTGGGAAGGATTGTAGTAGGAATGATTAAGAGAGAGTATTTTAGGGAGCTAAGATGGCCTAGTGGTAAGACATTTCAATTCCGAAAGAGATTATCTTTTAAAGCTACTCTTTTCCTTACAGTGTTTAAAGCATGCTTTAAATGTGGTGTTTTTTGCTCTCAATCCTATTCTAGGGAGTTCTGGTGGCCTAGTGGTAAGGAGTTGTGCTGCCAATCCAAAGACAGGCATTCAAATCCACTAGTAGCTCTGCTGCAAAAAGATGGGTAATCTTTTGTACAATTTACAGGCTTTGAAAACCCACTGGAGCATCAGCTTTGAGTAGGTTCCTACTAAATGGCGCATAATAACAACAGCGCTTTAATTTGAGGAGACTGGAAAGCTGTGGTGCTAACCCAAAGTGTGTACTTCTCTAGCACTTTGAATCCAGCATCTGATTTCCTGGAGTGAGATGGACAGTTTCCTCTAATGTGATTTACAGCCTTAGAAGCCGGCTTGTGGGTCAGCTGTGAGTTGGAACCAGTATGAAGACAATGCATTTTAGGTGGTTTTTGTTTTGTTTTCCTTTTGCTGTGTTACTTCCTTGTTCTGAAAAAATGATTTTCGAACTTAAGTGTACAGAAGAATCGCTTGAGAGATTGGTTCACATTGTTGGGTCTCCTCTGCCTTCATCAGAAGTTCTGATTTATGCGATCTCCTGCCAGGGATATGCAGGCCAGATGGTTCAGATTTCCTTAGCCATAAACTGGACAATGAACTGGAACCTCACAATGTCCTTTTCTTATCACTCTGCACAGACCAGCACGCTTGTTCTCAGCTCATTTCCCCACAACCCTTCTTCTTTTGTGGTCTTAGTGCCTTTGCTTAGTTTGTTTTTCCAAGTTGGAAATAGAACCCCTTTTCTTACGAACTCAGCCCAAGTAAAAGCTTCATGAGAAGCTTTCTCTCTGTAATCTAGCTCACCTTCCTCTGAATTCCTCTGCATTTATGGTATTTAAGTTTTAAGGATGATTTGCTAACATTGAAAACATCAGGAGCTTTTGATTTTTTTTTATTTAAATTCAAGTTTCTAACAGATTCAGCTAGTATTCTCCAATAATGTGGTTGGAGTGGAATCACTGTTTGTTATTCTGCAGTTTACAGGTCTCACCAATTCCTGCTTATTTTCTTTTTTGGCCAACGATCAAGTTGTTTATATTTACTTTTTTTTTGCAATATCCATAAGCGCTTTATTATGCAGATCTGGGAGACAGCGAGTCACCTCCAAGACTGCCTCTATATTTACATTTGTGTTCTCTTATTTTCATTGAACTGTCTTTACACATATATTGTCCCTTCTTAGCCTTAACAGTATTCAGTTTACAGTTCTTGATTTATGGGCTGTATTGCCCCTTGGTTGTATGCTGTAAGATATTATGCACTGACTCTCCATCTTCTAATGTTAAATATACTTTATTTCTCTCAGTAAGATTATGAAGGTCTTGAAAGCTCAAATAATCTTAGATTTCCACTGTAGGATTTTTTTCTGACCCTTCACCTTACCAAGCATGGCCCCTCTTGAAAACATGCACAATATATGTGAGAAGAAGCCTTGCCATCTTTGTTTCTAAAGAGCACTCTGGCAGCACTTTTTCCAACACAGATTTGTTTATTCTTCTGACAGTCTGATGTGTTTTTAGTACTCTTCACAAATATCCCACTTCTTGTTAGGTGCCTTTGAGTTGACTGTGGCTCGTAGTGACCCTCTGAACAACAGATTGAAACCTTGTCCTGTGGTCCTGAGCCTTCTCACTGTCTTTGCCACACGAAAACCCATTGTTGAAGTCGTTGTGTCAGTCCATTTCCTTGAGTGTCTGCCTCTCTGTTGATGACGTTCTGTTGTTTCTAAGCATGATGTCTTTGCCCAAGGACTGGTACTCCCTGACAACATGCCCAAAGTGTGTGAGATGAAGTTTTATAATCCTTGTCTCAAGTCTCATCAGACTTTTGAGTCTTGGGTTCTCTTTAAGTGGGAATGAGCCCAAACAGAAAAGATTATTTTGATGATCAAAAAAATTAGTCACTTTCTCCTCAGGTTCCCCAACTTTATGACATATTTCCTATTTGCACAGGAACAAACTTTGTTTGTTGTGGCCAGCAGGTGTGAATTTACCTGAACTGTCTCTCCTGTCTCCTGCATTCAAAAAAAGTCTTCCCTCCTATTTGAGTGAAGAAAGTGCTCTTCCTTGTGTTCTGTAAATTCTTTTTCCTCTGTGCCCTGAGTATAGATCTACTGTCCCTGGTCCTTTTTCTTTTGATCATCTCTTTTGGCATCCTGGCTCTCCGCTTTTTTGTTTCTGCATGTTGCTGTTGTTAAGTGTCATCAAGTCAGGTACAACTCAAAAGTGCCTGTGACCAAAAGACCTGAACTCTACCCTATTCTATTCCATCCTCATTTTCTATTACATGCTTTAGCTCTTTGCTGTATTCACTGTCAATTCATCTCAGATCTATCTTTCCTTTGCTGACCTTCCACTTTCCAAACATGATGTCCCTTTTTAAAAAATAACCTTGCTTAGCAACATATCTGGCCAGTGCCCAAGGATGACAAAAGAAGAATTGATGCCTTTAACTTGTAGTGCTGGAGAAGAGTACTGAATATGTCATGGAGTACCAAAAGAACAAACAGATATGTCTTGGACAAAGAGGAGCCAGAGTGCTCCTTGGCAAAGATGATGAAGCTTTGTCTCTCATACTTTCCTGCAGAGTAAGTTCTTATTGATCTTACAGCTTCAGCTCAGATATCACCTCCAGGCTGCTTCCACATTTCTGGCTTCTTGGAAGTGTCCCCTCTGTTTGGGCTTTATTTGCCTTGTTTTCCCAGTACAGGGTAAGCTCCTTAAGTGCCAGGATTGTACTTTGTTTACCTTGTTTGTATAGGATCAAGTATGAGATAGATGCTCTTTGGATGTTTGGGGGTGAACAAGTATAATGACTGGAGTTAATAGAAATCAATTTTTTAAAACCTAAAAACAAAGCCTTTCAATGCTATTGAACTGGAATTGACTCAGAACTGACTCTCTTTTGAGTTTCTGAGGCTGTAAATTGCACAGGAGAAGATTGCCCATCATTCTCTTGAGCAGCCCCTATGTGGCATTGAGTGGCAGAGTGATGTGATTTTTTATTAGCATTTCATCTCCCTGTGGACTACTGTTATGTGCTGTCAAGTCAACTGTGGCTCACAGCGACCCTTTGAATAGATATTCAGAACCCAGCTCTAGTTAATGAATAGTTTTCAAACTATGTTAACTAGTCTCTCTTTGGGGAGCTCTAGTGACCTCATGAGTTGGATATTATATTTCCAACCTGTAGATGTGTGGTTAAAATCTACCAGCCTCTGTCATGGGGAAAGATGGGCAGTCTCCTCGTATGAGATTTATAGCTTATAAATCTAACCCTGGAGGGTTAGCTTGGAGTCCATTCTGTCTCCAGAGCAATGTACAACAACAGTCTCTGTTTAGGTGGGTTAGTGGGTAAGTGTTGCTCTGCCAACCCAGAGGCATAGTGTTCTAATCCACCAGCTGCTCTAAGAGAGAAAGGTGAGCACTCTCGTCACTTACAATTTATAGCCTCTGAAATACTGCTGAAGGATCAGCTATAACTTGGTTTTGACTCGAACACACATAGCAACAACTGCTATTTTTGGAGGCAGTATTTGGAGTGGATTAATTTAAGGATGTAGACTCGGGGCCAGAGTTTATAAGATAGCTTAGTCATTTATTCTTGCTCCTAGGTAAATCCCTCAGTATCCTTTTCTCTACAGTGAAGTTGATGGTAGTACTGTCTTCCTCAGAGGCTACTTGTGAGAATTAAGTGATTTCATAGATAAATGCTGCCTAGAAGACTTTGGCACATACTAAATGCTCACTAAAAATTAGCCATCATCATTATTATTGTTGTTATAAGCTTCCAAGTGCCCTCTATTTCTATAATGCTAATGATTTTAACATTTAACATTTATCCTTTCTATCAATGGTATTTAGTAGTTTGGAAGTATTCTTGTTACATAGTTTTTTCATTTAGTTTTCATGGCCGGTGAAGGAGGAAGGCAAGGTGAGTGTTATCGCCCTGATTATTGAGAGAAGCAGAGTTAGAGGTAGAGATAAATGAAGCCACAGGTATTGGGAGGCATGGCACTCTGAGTCCTGTGCAGTCTACTTTCATGCTGCTTTGTGTTAGTGGTTCTACTTTTTTTTTTTTCAGATTTAATTTTATTATTATTTTGTGTATGTGTACTGTCAAATCAGATCTGACTGGTACAGGAGGAGATTGCTCCTCCTGTCTCCAGCAGAGCATCTGGTGGATTCAAACCATGTACTTTTGGGATTGCAGTGCAGCTTCTTGCCACTAGGCCACCAGAGCTTCCTTAGTGGTTCTACTTTTTGCAAACATTTTTCTTTTGAAATTTTAGTTTTAAAAGGAATTGAAGGAAATTGTTAGATTCATTATTTTCCCTTGGTATTAGCTTAGAGGACTATCATCTCCAGTTTTTCCTGATTAATCTATATCTGTATTATAGTTCTATATTAAAAGTGTGTCTCTCTCTCCACTGAGTGGTTTTTTTGGTGTGGGGCTGGTGGAAAGGGATTTGTTTTATTGCAGTAAAAAAATTATGATAAACTTTACCCATTTAAAATATAGAGTTCATTGATTTTGGTACAGTCACAGAATTGTGCAACAGTTACTACTATAGACTAATTTTAGAACATCTTTGTCACCTAAAAAAGAAACACCATACCACTTATGTACCATTGAGTCACCTATGACTCATAGTGACCATATGTACAGTAGCTTTGAACCCTGCCTTATCCTGAGCCAGTCTCACTGAATCTGGCACACCTAATTTTATTGCCCCAGTTACCGTGTCAACCCATCTCATCAGGGGTCTTCTTCTCCTGAGTTGTTACTCCACCAGACCAATAGGTCAGTCCTCATCTTTGGCCTTCCTCTCCTGTGTTATCCTTCCGCCATATAGTTCAAAGCTACCAGCTTCCCTGCAGGAGAAAGATGGGGCAGTCAATCCCTGTGTGATTTACTTCCTCTGAAAACCATCGGGAGGGTCAACTCTGAGTTGGTCCTGATTCTGCGGTACACAGCAACAACAACAACAACAACAACAACAACAAGAGGTTAACTAGGGAGCTCTGATGGCCTGGTGGGTCCCTCCACCATACCAATTGACAAAGCTCCATTTTTCTCTCCAGTAATTCTCTACTAACATTCTCAGATGCATAAGGGTATAAGAGTTCGGTTACCATGTGATGAATGAACATCTAAACCAGCAACTGGTTCTTAGTAGATGATGATGATTGCCCTCGAGTCAGGCACAACTCATAACTACCCTATGAACAAAAGGCCTGATGCCCCTGTACAACTATTGGCATTTATCAAAGGTCATAGAGTTTTTGGAGTTAGGTTTATTTAGGAAGTGGATGCCACTCCTGCTTCCAATATACGCTCTGTAAATTTTACCTATTTTTGTTATACTGAGAGCTGTCCATTTTGAAATGATGAGTTTTTCTTGTAGTTTTTTATTTTTATCTGTCATTTCTGTGTTGCTACCAGGTAACCTTACCAAACTCAGATTCATTTCTGTCAGATCAGAACCAAAATCATAGCTGACCCTCCAGTAGGATTTCAGAGGCTGTAAATTGAACTAGAGGAGATTGCCCATCTTTCTTTGTCAGAGCAGTTGGTGGATTCGAGCTGCCTGCCTTTGGGTTTGTAGCACATTTCTTTACCCACTAGGTCATCAGAGCTCCCTGGATAACCTAATGTTGTTATCATAAACCGTGGAGCTGGGACAAACTCAGAATTGACCCTCTAGCAGGTTTTCTGAGGCAGTAAATCAAACGGGAGTTGATTGCCCAGCTTTCTCCTGTGGGGAAGCTGGGGGATTTGAACTGCATGCCTTTGGGTTGACAGCACAATTTTTTACCACTGGGCCACCAGAGCTTTGGTTAATCTTGTAATAAGAATATACATGTATACAATCAGCTTTAGTAGTTTTAGCTGCTATCAAGTTGGCCCATGACTTGTGGTGATCCCACCCACAGTGGGCAAATACTTCCTCGTCCTGCACCATCCCTGTGTTGGTTTGTGGATTGTATGCTTGTGATTGTTGGAGTCTTCCTTCATTGACTGGTTTTTTTGAAGATTGCCAGGCCCATTTTCCCAGGTCTTCCTTCCTCTTGAAGCTTTACTGGATCCTGTCAGTGTCTTGACAATAAGCTTCTGCCAACAAGGAATGGCTATACTTGTGTTACTTTGGCAGAAGACAGGAATTCTGCCCTGAACCCTTCTGTTTTAGTATTGTGTCCCAAATCCTAGTTTTCCTTCCTGTTAGAAAAACTTAGATGGTGAAGTTCAAAACAAAACAGAAAACCTGCAGTATTTGTTATTGAATTTACACATTTTTATTGAGTAGTTGTTTATTGTGTATCATCGAATTGGAACCGGCCAATAGCTGACCCTCTGGTGGTTTAGCAGAGGCAGTTAATCTCATGGGAGGAGACTGCCCATCCTCTCCCAAGGATTTTTATTGGGTAACTTTGTGTATTTTATTTGAATGAAAAAGGATATTGAATTAGATTTTAAAAAATTGAGACTGCTTCCAGCAAAGTTGTTTGGAAATAATTTTTTAAAACACATTTTCTCTTAGACTTCTCAGGTCATAGAGGAGATAAATTCTTGTAGGAAAAATTCATAGTGCCTAAAACATACTGTCACAATAGCCATAATAGACAGTAAGACAGCCGAAGTTCTATTTACCTAGTCTCCATAACAGTTAAAGTAAAACAAACAAACAAACAGACAGACAGACACACATAAAACACCTCATTAAAAAATAGTTCTTAATAAAAAATTAAGATCAAATCCACATAGGACATGTGAGAAGGATTTTTAAGTTTCAGGTAGGATACGCAACATTTGGCTAGTAACCAGGCATTTCAGGACTCTCACTTGTTACTAGTTAGCAGAATGGACAAAGGCAAGTCACTGAATTTTTGGGATTGTGGTTTTCTCCTAACCTATAAAATGTGATAGCGGAATTAGAGAACATAACCTTTTGGGGTTTATCCAAAGCGAAAATTCTTTGGTTTACTTTCCGTAACATCAAATGTACAATCATCTGTGCTGCAATCCCAAAGGCATGTGGTTTGAAACCATCAGCTGCTGTGCAGGAGGATGGGCATTCTCTTCCTATGAAGATTTATTGCCTTATTGCCTCTGAAATCCTGCTGGAGGGACAGCTATGAGTCAGTTCCAACTAGATGATGGCATGTAACAACATCCACAGTTATAAACTCTCTACATTAGTTAGGGAAATATTTAGAACCAGAAATCGCTATTATTTATATGCTGATTGATTGATTGATTTTTTTTTTCTTTTCTTTTCTTCTCCCTGCCTCTTTTTTTTAAACAGTCCCTCGGTAAGGACTATCCACTCAGCTTTGTATCCAAAGACGAAATTTGTAGGTGAAAGGAGTTAGGAGTTAGCCTTTGTTACAGACTGGTTCATTTCAGGGTCGAAAATATGGAACGCTTCACGAATTTGCGTGTCATCCTTGCGCAGGGGCCATGCTAATCTTCTCTGTATCGTTCCAATTTTAGTATATGTGCTGCCGAAGCGAGCACGATTGATTGATTTTTACATATTGTTTGTCATATTCCATTGATTCGAGACAGATTCATAGCTGATCCTTCAGCAGGATTTCTGGAGACAGTAAATCACACAGGAGGAGATTGCCCATCTTTCTCCCAGAGAGCGATTGGTAGAGTAAAAATGTGTGTCTCTCTGCCTTATCCATCCAGCTAGCCAAGCCATCTATCCATCCATCCATCTCTATCTATTTATCTCTCTCTCCATAGTATGTATGTATGTATGTATGTATGTATGTATGTATGTATGTATCTATCTATCTATATATCTATCTATTCTCTCACTCTCTCTATCCATAATATTTATATATCTATATCTCTGGTGGCCTAGTGACAAGAAGCTGCACTGCAGTCCCTAAGGCACATGGTTCAATGCCACCAGCTGCTCCACAGGAGGAAGTTGGGTAGTCTCCTTCTGTTCAATTAACTGTCTCTGAAAACCTGCTGATGGGTTAGCTATGAGTTGGTTCTGACTCCATGGTAGATAACACCACCAACATAAATCTCTCCTATCTCTCTATCTTCCTTTTAACTTCACAGTCAGGTTGCGATTTTGTGATTTTTGTGTTTGTCATATTTCAACCATTAAAAACCTCTGACCTGTGATACCTTCCAAATCTTAGTAAGGTTTTAGTTACAGATGTGCTGGCCAGGCAGTGGAGCTCATGCCTAAAATAAATGTTCCATCTTTGGGGGGAGCAGTGGAAACTATCATACCCTGTGCTGCAGTGTGCCCTACCCAGTTTTAAGAGTAGCTGTATTTCTTAAAGATTATATAGCTAATGTTTGTATATAGAATCACTTTTGTGGCTAATTCTGATTTTAACTTTGGCAATGAAGTTTTATAGGAGAAAACATAACTGGTACCTAATACAATAAATTTTCACTTAAGATCTCAATATTTACATTAAAGGACCATTTTGTAACTGGATAGTTTCGTATTTCATAATCTCTGCCAGTAGTTCCCAGTTGTGGGCCACAGAAAGTGGAGAGGTATGTGAAGTTGCTCGAAGGATCCACCTAAGCTGCAGACTAAATAAATACTAGACTTTGAAATGTACATGTACTAATGCTTTTCAGGTGTACAAGTGTGCTTAATACAGCCCAAACATCTTTAAAAGAACATACTGAATTCATAAAAATCTTATGTCATTGAAAATGATCTTATTTAGTTATTATCATGTATGAGAGAAATGTTAAAAAGGTTCAGATACACTTTCTTCTCTTAAGACCATGTCAAGAGCTTTGGTTGTGTGAGTCACTTCATGTTATGTATTTGCTTAACCAGTTACTGAGTTAGTTCTAACTCATGGAGACCTTTTGTGTCAGAGTCCAGTTGTGCTTCATTGAGTTTTCAGTTTTTTTCAGAACTTAATGGCCAAGCTTTTCTTCCTAGGAGCCTCTTGAGTGTACTTGACCCTCCAACCTTTAGATTAGCAGCTGAGCATGATAATGGTTTGTGCTACCAAGACACTTCTTATTTGTTTGTTTAGAAACATTCATATAATAGTTTTCTGTTTGCATTTAACGAAGGTAGGCATTATTGACCTTTCCAAAACTATATTGGTCTCTTTAATGACTGTAGGGTTTTACATGCAGAATAATGACATACAAACAAACAGACAATCAAAATAATCCTAAAGACTGGAGTGCTCCCAGAGGCTGCAGCATTTAATAATTACAGCCCAGTGGCTGTTGTGGTTGTCTAGGTCTCAGTCTTTGGGTTCTTGCTCTGACTCTTGAATGGCCTTAACTGGCTGGACCTTCTTATACATCAGCAGACACATTGTGACTTCATTTTTGAGGTGCACCCAGTCCAGGGCTCAATCCTGAAGAAAGTGCTAGAGGTGCTCAAGGACCGTAGTGTGAACCTGCAGAGCATGGACTTGTCCAGTGGTTCCTTGGGCAGCTCGCCCTGCACTTCAAGGGCTTTAATAACTACTGCTTGGACCATGGCCTGGTCATGTGTTTAAACCTTAGCAGCATGTCCCAAATACTAACACATGTGGGCAGTGAAAACATCATTACAGTAAGGGTTGATGATCTTGTGGACACTTTGACGCTGTTATTTGAAACACCAAACCAAGAAAAAGTTTCAGACTATGAAATGAAGTTAATAAATTTAGATCTTGAACAACATGGAATTCTAGAACAGGAGTATAGCTGTGAGGAATAGATGCCTTCTGGTATATTTGCATGTATGAGATATCTCAGTCATATTGGAGATGCTGTTGTCATTTCCTGTGCAAAAGGTGGAGTGAAAATTTCTGCAAGTGGAGAATTTGAAAATGGAAATGTTGTATTGTCACAAACAATATCTTCATAGAAGAGGAAGCTGGTACCATAGATATGAAGAGCGAATTCAATAATTTTTGCACTTAAATACCTAAACTTCTTTACAAAAGCTACTTCACTGTTTGCCACAGTAACACCCAGTATGTCTGCAGATGTCTCACTTTAGAGAATTCACCCTTAGGGAATAAAATTGCTGATATGGAACACTTAAAATAGTATTTGGCTCCCAAGATTGAGGATGAAGAAGCATTTTGGACTTACTTGAAATCCAAGAAAATGAAACCCAACTCTTTGAGATCAGCTTCAAAGATTCCAGCATTTATTTAAGTTTGTCATTTAATTGGTACCTCTGAATAATAAGTAATTTTAAAAAAAGTTTTATTGTTTTTTTGTGTGTATACCATCAAATCGGATCTGACTCATAAAGGAGGAGATTGCCCTTCATTCTCCAGCAGTGTCTGGTGAATTTGAACTGCGTACCGCTGGGATTGCAGTGCAGCTTCCTGCCACAAGGCCATCAAAGCTCCCTCCCTCATAAGTAATTTTTTTTTAAATATATTGTCAGTTTGTCTCCACTGTTTAAAATTTGTTAAAAGAATAAAGTTCAAAGTATCTTTTTTTTTTTAAATTAAATTTTAT